>NC_053489.1:316124471-316424471 GCF_905171775.1 Rana temporaria
ACTGTTATGTATATTTGAAGGTGTTGTTTACTGAATTCTTCCATTTGCAGTGTTCATAGTGATATTTCTCTTGCATTGTGACTTTATAGCTTTCTAGCTTTCTAAGCTATTCAGCTTGGTTTATCACATTTAAACTGCTTCATTTCTAGATAGCCTGGTTGCAATTGCTCTGCTGCAAGGAAGCATTACAGTGTTTTAAAGTACCCATAGATATGAGTTGGAGGTCAGAAGATCCAACCGCCAAATGACAGCTCTTTGTAATGTGTTTTACAGGCTACAAAAAGAAAATGTGAGAATAGAATAGAATAACTTCCATAGCAGCAGTTTACTGATTCCAACCCCTTAGAAATCACTTAAAAAATGTTTTTTTAATGTGAACCAGACTCTCAGGTTATTTACCAAATCAATATTTTAATTTAAGCTAGTAAGAATTGGCAAAAAAAATTAGACATAAAAAATTTAATTTTGCCAGATTCTTTTCTTTCAATATTAATTCCTTCATATCTTTAGATATGCCTTCCTGGCATGTCAGTTTGCATTTGGCAATACACAAAGGGTGTTCTTTGTATCTTAGTTAATAAAAAAGACAACAAATACAGACCTAGCAAGCTTTTTAACATTTCTCAGCAATGTTAACAACTTCACTACTGTAAGTAGTGATGCATCAAATCAATAAAACCGAGTGCATTATGCCTTTACCTGTCTCAATAAGCACTTAATGGAAATCTGTCAATAAAGAAGTGAATGACTTCACTTTGACTTCACTTGTAGCATATGGTTTAATGTTCAGGGTCAGCTTGATGGACAGGCAACTAATATATTTAGAGGTCAGCAATAGCAGTACCCATGTTTCTCAAACTTAAAGTGAACTTTAAAGTAAAGTCTCTTTAAGAAGTAAAAATAATGTGCCCCCCTGCAGGTTTGAGGCTGGGTTTACACCATTACGAATTAGATGCGACTTTTCTCACATCCAAATCACAATAGCAGGAGATTTTGAGTGGCTCTCTATGGAGTCGATTCATATAATTTTGCTGCGGCTCCAGTGCATATTTGCACAGGAGCCCTGTGTGTCTTTTGGTTCATTTCGGGTCTAAATTCAGCCAAAAATTCAGGCTGAAATCAGATCTGAAATGGTGAACCAGGACGCACTGGACCCCTGCTAGGAGCCACATGCGGCAATGCTGTGAACCCAGCATAAGCCATAATGTGCTAGTATGTACAGCATACTTGTACATTATGATAGACTTACCTACAAATGGAGCCCTACAGGACTGGGCTGCCACTGCTTCCTCTGGTCCCCAGCACTTCCATGTTAACCCGGTCTTGCTTCCGGGTTGCAAAACTTCAGCTGCTTGATTGGTCGGACTGCGGTGACGTGACTCCCACATCGCACCGGCACACACATACATTGTTCTGTGCATCCACGACTCAGATCTCATTAACGTCTGACAGATAGGGGGGGCATATGTGACAGAAGAGACCTCCAGTGTCTCTTATGTTATAAAAACCCTACTTGTCAGCTGGTTTTTAAATAAGAGAGTTTACTACCACTTTAAAGTACATGTAAAACCTAATCAAATGACAATTAGTTTGCTAAAAATCTGGGCTATGCAGAGCAATAACTATTTACAGCTTACTGTAGTGCTCTGAATAGAGAAGTGTGTCATCATGTTCCTGCTGACAGGAAAGGAGCATGATTCGAGTGAGACAGCTGTTGACAGTTGTGGGCTGATGCCATCTTGCCCGGGTACACACGAGCCCCGGTATGCGTTAGAGGGACTTTCTTTACTACATGGCTGGTCCCAGTGATAGTATTTTTGTTTTTTAAATGGGGATGCTAATGTTACATGATCGTAGTACACATTATAGTTGAATTTCATTTATGGCAGCTAGAAATGCACTATACAGTAGTAAAATCAAATTTGTTAAATAACCAAAAACAAAGGGAATCAAGAGTTCAGTATTTTGGAGTAAAATTGTTGTAGTTTAGAAAACTCAGGGTTCCAACCTAATATGTCATTATTTTCCAATATTAGGGTGTATTGATTGGCCCAAAAAAATATACATTTCAATAACTACCTGAATGTCAAACTAATGCAAGCGAAAAGGGTATGTCTATTTGGTGAGATATTTTCACCAAAATAGACAATATATACTACAGTGTTGATTTGAAAAACATGTAATTTAGGTTGCTACGCATTGATTTTTCTCTTCTAGCCTTCATTTTCTTCTACCATTTGGAAAATTAGTAGCCAGCAATGGCCAGAATCAATGTCTGAAATACACAGAAATGCAATTATGAACAATAACTTGTTTCTATCATGGTGAAATAGTAGAATAGATATTGGTCTTGAAACTGCAAAAAGGTGTATATAAAAAAAGAACAATGTTTACTGAAGATTTTATTCTCTCTTGGACAAATAATACCTTGGATTAAAACAGATAAAACATCTAAAACTCATCACTCTAAAGGTGTACAGCATAGCATCTTTGAAGATTCAACATTTCAGTGAACAATCAAGTTCAATGAGAGACTTGACAATATTGGATAATTTCTTGATGCTTACATGGAATTCTTTCTAATATTGATGTCCTTCCTTTTTAAACCTATTCTGTTTTATGTCAACAGATTATAATAAAAGCTAGCACAAATAAAATTAATGCATAGTAAAACTACGTTTCTTATGAATTGAATGTTTTGATTTAAAAAAAAATTGTTAATGTCTCAAATTACCGGTTACAGAAAACTATAAATTAGTGTAGCATTTCTCAAATTTTGTACATTTGTGTAACTTGTGCAAACTTCATTTATGTAAAACTGGATTTGGTATTCAAAATACAAAATGCTACTCAGATGCATGCATTTAATGAAAAAACACTTGCAATGTGAATGATTACAGTAGAACCTGCTACATCCAAAAAAATGCACAGAGAAGTAGATCAGCCTCAAAAAAGGTTACCCGCACTATACAATTAAAGCAAATGGAAAACTACAGACATGCAGTTAAAGTGTGCTTTAAATTAAACACAGAAAATCATAACAACTATATGAGTCCTTACAGTTTTGAGTGTCAGGTCCACAATTAGCTAACTTTATCATTTCTACAGCAACTCTGACTATGGCTGCATTAAGACCAGTGTAGTGTCTTCGGACATTGTTTCAGTGTTTTTTGGTGCATTTTTATGTACTTTGGCACGTTTTTATGCGTGACTTGCGCGGTTTTATACATTGTTATTGAGCTTTGGTGTTTTTTTGTTAGCCAATAGTGAAAACTATTATCTGTTGCATCATTTGTTGCTAGGTATTTCAGCTTTTTTAGCTTTTCGAATAGCTTTTCTTTTTGTTTTTTTATTATTATTTTTGTTCGTTGGAGTAAAGGGTTAGAGTTAAGGTTAGGTTAGGGTTAGGAGGTGGAGTTAGAGCTAGAATTAGGGGTTAGGGTTATTTTTTTTGTTAGGGTTGAGGTGTTAATACTACTACTACAACTACTACTACTGCTACTAGCACTACTACTAATAAAAATAATATTGATAATAATAGTAAATACATGTAAAACCAATACACAAATAAATAAAATTAATCACAAACAAATAATAAATCAATTCAATAAATGAATACTAAGTAATAATAAATAAATACATAATTAACCCTTATACTTAACCCCTTAAAATGTTTTAAAAAATAATAATAAATAACTAAAAACCCTAACCCTAGGGCCCCGTACACACGACCAAACATGTATGCTGAAACTGGTCCGCGGGCCAGTTTCAGCATACATGTTCGGTCGTGTGTGGGCGCGAGCGGGCCGAATTCCAGCAAACATTTGCCCGCCGGGCCTTTTCCCAGCAGACAAATATTCCTGGACGTGTTTTAAAACCGTCCGCTGGAATCCTGCCCGCTCGGACATGTACGGTCGTCAGTACAGACCTACCGTACATGTCCAGGCGCCCGCCGTCCCTCGCCTGCGTCGAATGACTTCGACGCATGCGTGGAAGCCTTTAAATGGCAGGCCCGCCCACGTCTCCGCGTCATCGCCGCGTCATCGTCGCGGCGACGACGCGGACACGCCCCGCGTATTGTTTACGCGCGGACTTCTGTACGATGGTGTGTACAACCATCGTACAGAAGCCCTCTGGCAGACATGTACGGTGAAAACGGTCCGACGGACCGCTTTCACCGTACATGTTTGTTCGTGTGTACCCGGCCTAACACAAAATATCAAAATAAATACAATATTATTATTATTATTATTATTATTATTATTATTATTATTATTAATTTTTGTGTTCAGTTTGGGTGTTTATTTATTATTATGTTATTGCTATTATTATTATTATTATTAATAATAATAATAATAATAATATATTTAATATTTTTAAGGCTAGGGGTTCATTATTATGTATTTATGTATTATTAGATATTATGAATTTATTTTATTTATATATGATCATTTATTTGTGTATTCATTTTACATTAATTTGCTCATATATTATTACCGTATATACTCGAGTGTAAGCCGAGTTTTTCAGCACATATTTTTGTGCTGAAAATGCCCCGTCGGCATATATTCGAGTCACATTTTTGCGCCTGATCTCCCAGATTTTGGGGACCCGGTACCAGCTAAACTTGGCACACATGTAGCCCCACTCTTCCTCTACAAGTGTGCAACGTTTGTTGTCTGGGGGACCTACAGCTGGGGAACACTGATTTTTCAAAGCCGGGCACCCCTTCCATAGATTCCCATGTTAAACATCAGTCTAGTCATAGACACAGTGAAGCATGGGCACAGTGAGGCATGGACACAGTGAGGCAAAGTGAGGCACAATGAGCCATGCAGATGGACACCCTAGGCTTATACTTGAGTCAATACGTTTTCCCATTTTTTGTGGTTAAATTAGATGCCTCGGCTTATATTCAGGTCGAGTTATACGGTACTATTTTATATTTTATTTTTTTCATTTGAGCAGAAAATAGCACAAAAATGTGCGAATGGCACATTTGCATTCATTTCTAACGCTCAAATCTGCTAGATTCAAGCTACAAAAAAAGCTCCAGAACTTTTTTGAACTTCAGGTGTTTGGCTGCAGGTGACTTGGAGTGAAGATGTGAACCATCTCCATAGAGAATAATAGATTTCAAGCTTCAAGCTTCGAGGTGTGAATGGGGCCTATGTTTATTACTGTCTCTATGTAAAATTCATATTTATGCCCTATATCCCTATACCATGGTTTGTTGAAGCCAGGTGCAGTGGTATATATGGAAGTACCGTTCCAAAGCCCCTGCAGGGGTAAATGCACATGTAACAGAACCTTTAGCTCATCTTGGGGGCCAAAATGGTATTCTGCAGGGATGTTGGTAATGTTTTACCTATTTATTCTGTATCCTTGCATAAAAGATTTTCTTCTACCTTGTTTTAATACCATATCATCTCCCAAAGTTACCCTTCAAAGGCTATTTCTCCAGCTTTTCCTCTCCAGGTGACCAGACACCTGTGACTGGCGACTGCTCTATTAACAGCAGAGTGATGGGCCCTCTCAAGGTCCCTTGAAGCTTTAAAGTGGTTGTAAACCCACTTTTACAAAAAAAACACCACCTGCAAGACAAAGGCATAATAAGCTAGTATGCATAGCATACTAGCTCATTATGTAATATTAATCTCAGATGGAAGCCCCCGCAGCCGTCCTTGTACACCGCTTAGGCAGCCGACATCTCTTCTAGGGTTACTTCTAGGTATCGCGGCTCTGGCCATGTGATTGGCTGGAACCGCAATGACGTCACTCCCACACATGCGTGCGGAAGCCGATAGTCACGGCACGGCCTCCTTAATCTAGGCTTACCTGTAGGTAAAAGTGGTTGTAAAGGGTTTACAACCACTTTAAACGGGCATTGTTAACATCACCACACCTATAATGCCTGCAGTAATAAGTTAGTTTTAGCATAGAGGTGGAATCTCATTCTATCCAACCCCTAATCTCTCCTCTCAGCACCTCCTCTCTCTGATTTTGTTCTACTGATGTGTGACCTGCAACTCCTAATTACCTAGAAGCTCAGGACAATGATCGGGTTGTATAAGGCATTAGCTGCACTGTCAACATCCACAAACCACCCTCAGTAATGCCCCTTACCCCTTCTCAAGAATGGACATTTAGAAGCTCTATGATAATGTCACATGGGCAAAAGAGAAGCATATTTTCCTACTGGAAACAGGTAAGAAAAACATTTATGCAGGGACAAGCTACGCATTGGGGATGCAGGGTATAGGGTTTGCTTGGAATTCAGCTTTATCTTTCTTAAACGCTTTACAATCGCACGCCATCAAATGACGGCGGGCGGAATACCTTATTGTTCTGACAGGAAGTCATATGACGGCCTGTCATTTAAATAGGGAATGCGTGTGCGATCGCGTGCGGGCATCCCTGTACTGCCGGTGGCGGCATGTCACCGAGACACCGCTCGTCACTGAAAGGGGTGAACAGCGGCGCGGATGCGCTGTTTACCACGTGATCGGCCGTGATGAAGTCACAGCTGATCACGAATGGTAACACCCCATTCAGCACGGCGCATGCGCGCAATCACGAGCGTGCTGCACATGCCCGTCGGTGGCAGAGTGTTTCCGGGAACACTGCTCGTCACCGACAATGGTACACAGCCATTGGTCAGGGCTGTGTACCACGTGATCGGCTGTGATCCATTCACAGCCTGATCACCAACTGTAAACAAACAGCTGTAACCAACTGTTGCCAGCTCTTTTCTCCTCACACATCGTTTTCCAGTGTGAGGAGAGAAGAGCTACACATAGTGAGTTACAGATCTGTGTAGTGTCTGCACCAACACCACACCTGCCCCCCCCAATTGTCATCTGTCACCCAACAGTCACCCATATAAAGTGCACCTGTCACATAAAGAGACTGCCATCAGCGGTGCAACCGTCACCCATCAGTGACCGTGCCCTGTCACCATCACCCATCAGTGACCTGCCCTGTCACCCGTCACCCATCAGTAACCTGCCCTGTCACCCGTCACCCATCAGTGACCTGCCCTGTCACCCGTCACCCATCAGTGTCTGTGCCCTGTCACCGTCAACCATCAGTGACCTGCCCTGTCACCCGTCACCCATCAGTGACCTGCCCTGTCATCCATCAGTGACTGTGCCCTGTAACCCCTCACCTGTCAAATACGAGACTGCCATCAGTGACCTGCCCTGTCACCCATCACCAGTGACCATCAGCAGTGCACCCATCACCTGTCACCCATCAGTGACCGTGCCCTGTCACCCATCAGTGACCATCAGCGGTTCACCCGTCACCCCTCACCCGTCACCCATCAGTGACCATCAGCGGTGCACCCGTCACCCCTCACCCATCTGTGACCATCACCCATCACCGTCCGTGGCCTGTCAACCATCAGTGACCATCGCCTGTCACCCATCTGTGACCATCACCCATCACCGTCCGTGGCCTGTCACCCATCAGTGACAATCGCCTGTCACCCATCTGTGACCATCACCCGCCACCGTCCGTGGCCTGTCACCCATCAGTGACCATCGCCTGTCACCCATCAGTGACCATCTCCCGTCACACCATCATCACCTATCAGTGAACGTCACCTGCCACCCATCGCACAACCCATCAGTGAACGTCACCTGCCACCCATCACACAACCCATCAGTGACCGTCACCTGCCACCCATCTGTCACCCATCGTATACAGCTACCCCGTCACACAGCCATGTCCAAAAGATTATATACTAGTGAGGAGGCATTCCAGATCCTCTCAATGACCGATGAGAGCACCGGGGAGTTCTCATCAGATTCTGATTCCGAATCAAATTCAGAATTTGAACCGATTGATTCTAGCAACGATGCCCCTTAAAAGGGTATGGCACAGCACTCTGAAAACCAGGCAGCCGCCAGCAACCAGGATTATATTCCTAGGCCCAGTACCAGCGCTGCCACCAGCAATAGGCCCCGGGAACAAAAGCCCGGTACCAGCGCTGCCACCAGCAATAGGCCCCAGGAACAAAGGCCCAGTACCAGCGCTGCCGCCAGCGAAAACCCTTGCGAACAAATGCCCAGGCCCAGTACCAGTGCTGCCACATCACACCTGAGTACCAGCACAAGAAATTCAACCCCGCCAACTACTGGAGTGTCACTTCCCCCAGGAGCCAGGGCCACTACATTCATGCCAGATGTTCTTGCCAACCCAACATGGCTGCCTTCCGTCTCGGGATCACCAATTATTCCCCCTTTCACAGCACAGCCAGGTGTGCAGGCCAACACCCAAAATTTCTCAGAAATGTATTACCTTCATCTCTTTTTGCCCGACACTTTTCTACAGTTCATTATCGACCAGACAAATTTGTATGCCCAGCAGTATATTGCCAACAACCCCCAATCATCTTATGCCCGTCCATTTGAGTGGAAAGATCTCAATTTGGAGGAGTTCAAATTGTTTATTGGTCTCACTCTAAACATGGGGCTTAACAAAAAAAATCAAGGGCATTCCTATTGGTCCACCAAACCCATCTACCACCAGCCCATTTATTCTGCCACAATGCCCGGGTCCCGATATGAGATGATAATGAGATTATTTCATTTTAATGACAACACCCAGTGCCCTCCCCGTATTCATCCAGATTCCGATAAGCAGCACAAGATTTGCCCCCTGATAAATTTCCTTTCCCATCAATTTTCAGTACTCTATGTCCCCCGAGAAACATATATGTGTGGATGAGTCCATGGTACCCTTTTCAGGCCGTCTAGGAATAAAGCAATACATTCCTAGCAAAAAGGCCAAATATGGAGTCAAATTTTACAAGCTGTGTGAGAGAGCCACGGGATATCTTAATGCGTTCCGTATATATGAAGGAAGAGATTCACAGCTCCAGCCCCCTGAGTGCCCGGCCTACATGGGCACAGCTGGAAAAATTGTATGGGACCTGGCTTACCCACTCCTGAGAAAAGGATATCATCTTTACCTTGATAACTTTTATACCAGCATGCCCCTTTTCCGACACTTATATATCGAAAAAACCCTGGCCTGCGGAACCTCTAGAAAAAATAGGAAGGGCTTCCCACAATCCATTGTAAACAAAAAGCTGCGAAGGGGGGAAAGAGCAACAGTGAGGAGCAACAAAGTGCTGGCCTTGAGGTGGAAGGATAACAGAGGCGTGCACATTATGTCCACCATTCACAACGACACTGCAGTTGTAGTTCAGAGAAGACAATGTCCCATTAAAAAGCCGACATGTGTCCAAGATTACAATCTGTACAAGGGGGGGGGGTGGATTTCAATGACCAAATGATTAAGCCCTATTTATCAATAAGGAGGTCCCGATTCTGGTACAAGAAGGTAGCAATTTATCTTATCCATTTGGCTATTTATAATTCCTACGTAGTCTACTCCAAATCCACTGAAAACCCTGCCCTCTTCCTACACTTCACAGAAGAAATAGTCACGACCCTCATCTATCCACAAAGACCCCCCTCAGAAACCCTTTGCTCTGATGTAGTTAGCCGACTTCATGGACGTCACTTCCCGTACAACATCCCACCGTCCGAAGGAGGCCGAAGGTGGCAAAAAATATGTCGCGTGTGCAGCAAAAGAGGATGTCGAAAAGATACCAGCTACCATTGTCCCCGATGTCCCTCCCAACTTGGCCTTTGCATTGGCAAATGCTTCGAATTTTATCATTCATCCCTAAAATATTAGCCCATATTTTTAACCATTTCCCCCATCTTACCATTTTCTGACCATTTTCATGCTACTGCCTTCCACGTGAACTGACCCTGGCCTGCTTTTTCACAATGCCTCTGCCTACTGTTTGGACGGCTTCCACGTAAACTGACCCTGGCCTGTTTTTTGACTATGCCTCTGCCTACCATTTGGGCTGCTTCCACGTAAATTGACCCTGGCCTGTTTTATGGACTATGCTTTTGCCTACCGCTTGGACTGCTTTCCCACGTAAACTGACAATGGCCTGTTTTTTGACTATGCCTCTGCCTACCGTTTGGACTGCTTCCACGTGAACTGACCCTGGCCTGTTTTATGGACTATGCTTTTGCCTGCCTCTTGGACTGATCTGTTGCCCTGCTATTGTAGTACACAGGGGTCTCACATATGTGAGGGGCTCCAGAATAGTTTTTCCGGATGGAGAATTTTTTTTTTGTTTTCTCCGGGTTTCGTAATTTCACGATTAGGGTCTGGAGTACGGAGGCTTTATAGAGATTTGGGTGGGTCGAAGCCTCTACCCCTGTTCCCCTATGCACAGGTCTTACCCGATTACGGCCCTCAGCCTGCTGCTGACTTACTGCCACCATGCCTGCCATCATCTTTGCCTGCCACATGAACAGGCCACACCACTGCTACCTGGACTATGCAAATATGCTGCCTGGAGAATTACTATTGCTGTCGCTAAGCACATTCCTGACGGCTGCCTGGACCAGTGCTCTCTTCTGTGGACACTACTAAAAGCACAGGTAATTCTTTTTTTTACCCTTTCCGCAATAGAATTTATTTTGGATTGTAATTCTTGGTATGTACATGCTATGTGTTAGAAATATGAAGAGCCTTCAAAAATGATAGGTTGTCAGGAAATTATATATGTAATGTATGCTCCCAGAATGCCTGATGGTGTTACTTGGATGTTGGGCATCTGTATGTGGCCAAGCTGTCTAAAAGTCTAACACATGTTGTATCCCCATACCAGGAGGAGTAGCAGAATGTATTTTGGGGTGTAATTTTTGTTATGTACATGCTATGTGTTGGAAATATCTTATAAATGGACAACTTTGTGTAAAAAAAAATGCGTTTTCATTTTTTTCCACATTTTCCAAAAACGTCTGGAAAAAAAATAACCACTCAAAAGATTCACTATGCCTCATAGATTATACGTTGGGGTGTTTGCTTTCCAAAATGGGGTCATTTCGTGGGCAATTCCATTGTCTTGGTGCTCCAGGGCCTTCAAAGGTGTAATAGGTGGTTGAGAAATGAGATGTGCAATTTATGCTCGTAGATCGCCTGATGGTGCTACTTCAATGTTGGGCCTTTGTATGTGGCCAGGCTGTGTAAAAGTCCCACACATTTGGTATACCCATACTCAGGAGGAGCAGCAGAATGTATTTTGGGGTGTAATTTTTTGTATGCATATGCTCTGTGAGAGAAATAACCAGTTAATATGACAATTTTGTAAAAAAAAAAAAAAAAAATCTTAATTTTGCAAAAAATTGTGGGAAAAAATTACAACTTAAAAAAACTCACCATGCTACTTAGTTAATACCTTGGAATGTCTACTTTCTAAAAGGGGGTAATTTGGGGGGTATTTGTACTTTTCTGACTTGTTAGTATCTCAAGAAATTAGATAGGCCACCAGTACTTCAAGTGTGATCAGATTGATCAATTTTCAGGGATTGGCACCAAAGTTTGTAGACTCTATAACTTTCACAAAGACCAAATAATATACACCAATTAGGGTTATTTTTACCAAAGATATGTAGCAGTATCAATTTTGGCCAAAATGTATGAAGAAAAATTACTAATTTGCGAAATTTTATGACAAAAACAAAGAAAATGGCAATTTTTCACGAAATTTACGGTCTTTTTTTATTTATAGCGCAAAAAATAAAAAAAACACGAGTGATTAAATACCACCAAAAGAAAGCTCTATTTGTGTGAAAAAAAGGATGCAATTTTTATTTGGGTACAGTGTTGCATGACTGAGTAATTGTCATTCAAAGTGTGAGAGCACAGAAAGCTGAAAATTGGTCTAGCTAAAAAGGGGGTTTAAGTGCACTGTATTGAAGTGGTTAAAAAGAAAACTTTCAAACTCACATTACTATAATGTTTTTACAATGTGTATTCCTAATTCTTTTATATGGACACACAAGGCCAGATTTCCATCAATGTAGACATCTGCACCACCCAAAGCAACACCTCTCTGTTATTTATGTTTTTCTTTTTTTTTTTACTGGTCTATAGATTGTAAGCGTACAAGAGGTGATGTATTTTTTACTTGTGATAGTTGTGGCTGGCAGTTATGCAGAGAAAAGCTCCCTGTAATTGCCTCTTTCGCCTATAGGAGGGCACACTCTGCCTAATAATTGATGGACACAAGCCTGTGTTATTACTATTGTCATCATTATTATTTTTATCTTTTTGTAACTGTATTATAACATATAATAGCTTTAGCAAACTGTTGTTTTTGTAACATGTATACAACATTTAATAATTCTGTAAATCGCAAGACATCCACAGGGTTCCAATGACCTATATTTTAAGGCAACTCATAGTTTAGGAATCAATATCCAAAGTTCTTTATATAAAGGTATCTATAATAGAAATCTAAATGGAAAATGTACTACAGGGGACCTTGGAGGTTTTAGCAGAATTTTAATGAAATAACACTGACAGACAATAATTAAGCTGAATCAAAATGGTGATAAGGTTTTATCAGTACATGATTTGAAATAATTAGAACATCTTGTGAGGAAAAGGGGTAAGGGATATAAGATACATGACTAAATTCAGAGGTGTAACTAAAAGTGACAGGTTCTTGGTGCACGTTCCTAACAAGGCCCATCCTAGCATAAACAGCAACCTTTGAGGGTGCTGTCTTAGGTTTTTTTAAATGGGTTTGCTTGTTTTTTTTCTGCCTTTGACTTTCTTGTAGCTAGGGCCTACATTACAATATACATTCAGATGCCCACAGACCATGGAAAGTGGTCAAACCTGTATGCATGATATTACTGCTCACAGGGCAGTCAATTGGCAGACTGCAGCAGAGTGCTCTCTCAACTAGGAAAGAAAACACAGGAGCTAGCACCAGCTTATCAGCTGGAGTACAGTGACAATCTAGATTCGTTTTCTAACCTGTCCAAACAAAAACAGCAGGCAGATATCCGAAAACACCCTCTATTATATTCAGTGGCAGTGCATCCATAGTGGACGCAGGAGCGCCGTCCCCTCTCTCCCCTGCACCCGTCACTCAAGTCAACAATATATAGATTCATGCATTGCATGAATTGCAACAATAAGAACATGAGATATTCATGCCCTGGTAGGCATGCAGTACATACTATACATACTTACACCCATTTCTTAAAGCGGGAGTTCACCCATTTAAAAAAAAAAAAAAAATCTCCCCTTAGCTTCCTGCTCGTTCGGTCTAGGGGAATCGGCTATTTATATTAAAATAGGTGCAGTACTTACCCGTTTTCGAGCTGTATCTTCTTCCGTCGCTTCCGGGTATGGGTCTTCGGGAGCGGGCGTTCCTTCTTGATTGACATTCTTCCGAGAGGCTTCCGACGGTCGCATCCATCGCGTCACTCGTAGCCGAAAGAAGCCGAACGTCGGTGCGGCTCTATACTGCGCCTGCGCACCGACGTTCGGCTTCTTTCGGAAAATCGTGACGCGATGGATGCGACCGTCGGAAGCCTCTCGGAAACCTGTCAATCAAGAAGGACCGCCCATTCCCGAAGCCCATACCCGGAAGCGACGGAGAGGATGCGTCTCGTAAACGGGTAAGTACTGCACATATTTTAAAATAAATTGCCGATTCCCCTAGTAATAACGAGCAGGAAGCGAAGGGGGAAAAGTGCCCTCTAAGGGTGAACCCCCGCTTTAAGTATTGAAGCCAGAGGTCTGCATAACAGTCATGCCACTTTAGTAGTATTTCAGCCATGGCAACTTGCATGATGTTTCCTTTATGACCACAGTTCTGTTACCTGCCACAATATTCTTCAGTTCTCAGTTGTATATATATATATATATATATATATATATATATATATATATATATATATATATATATATATATATATATATATATACTGTGTATATATATATATATATATATATATATATATATATATATATACATACATATATACAGTGCCTTGCAAAAGTTTTGTTGCCTCACAACCTGGAATTAACATGGATTGTTTGAGGATTTGCATCATTTAATTAACAGAACATGCCCACATCATTGAAGATTTTTTTTTTATTGTGAAGCAAACAACAAATAGGACAAAATAACAGAAAAAGTCATTGTGCATAACTATTCACCCCCCTAAAGTCAATACTTTTGTAGAGCAACCTTTTGCGGCTATCACAGCTCCAAGTCACCTTGGATACAAGTCTCTATAAGCTTACCACTGGGATTTTTGCCCATTCCTCATTGCAAAAGTGCTCCAGCTCCTTCAAGTTATATGGTTTGCGCTTGTGAACAGCAATCTTTAAGTCTGACCACAGATTTTTTTATTAGATTGAGGTCTGGGCTTTGAGTAGACCATTCTAACACATTTACATGTTTCCCCTTAAACCAAGTGTTGCTTTAGCAGTCTGTTTGGAGTCATTGTCCTGCTGTAAGGTGAACCTCCGTTCTAGCCTCAAATCACACACAGAGTGGTACAGGTTTTGCTCAAGAATATCCCTGTATTTAGCAACATCCATCTTTGCTTCAACTCTGACCAGTTTCCCAGTCCTGACTGGGGACTGTGGGCCAGATCCATAAAAGGGATACGCAGGCATATCTGCTGATACGCCGTCGTATCCCTGTTTCTATCTATGCGACTGATTCATAGAATCAGTTATGCATAGATATTCCTAAGATCCGGCAGGTGTAATAGTTTTACACTGTCGGATCTTAGGATGCAGTACCGCGGCCGCCGCTGGGGGCATTTCTCGTCGAAATTCCGCGTCGGGTATGCAAATTAGCACTTACGGAGATCCACAAAGGTTTTTCCCTTTGTTAAGTCTCCGTAAGTGTTAGTTTGCCATCGCAAAGATAGGGCTGCTTTTACAAAGTGTAAAGTTAGTACACCATGTAAAAGTATACCTGTCTTTCCCGCGTCGCTGTCAAATTTCTTTTTAAATTTTTTTTTTTCCCGCCGCATCTTTTTTTTACCCGTCGCGATTCACAAAACTCGGCGCAACGTAACGTAACGCAAAGCATGTCGGGAAAATAGCGTCGGGAGCATGCGTAGTACGTCCGGCGTGGGAGCGCGCCTAATTTAAATGGCACGCTCCCGCGCCAGACGGCGCCCTATTTTTCTAATTTTACTTCAACAACTTAGACTATTGTGTTCTGATCTATCACATATAATTCAGATAAAAAAAAAAAACATTGAACTAAATGTGTAATGTAGCAAAATAGGTAAAAAGACACATGGGTGAATACTTTTACAAAGCACTGTATATATATATATATATATATATAATATATATATATATATATATATACAGTATATATATATATATATATATATATATATATATATATATATATATATATATATATATATATATATATTTTTTTTTTTTACTGTTTCTTTAAGCAACTGATGCAGCTGTTATTTAATTATAGTCTTAATGTTTTTTTTTTTTAAATCAACTCTATCCTCTTGTAGAAATCTAAAGTAGACAGAACAAATTCATCAGTATAGTAAGAGAGAGAGGTCAATGAACATTTAAAATTCCCCTACATCTATGACACACCATAGTGTCATATTAGTCTCTGATTAATAGATCTTCCATTTATGAAATATTATGAGATAAATAAAAATATTTTTTTCTTAGAAAAACATTATGAGCTCACATTTAAAACTAGGAGTTAATGATAAACAAGGGTGTTCTATGTGTTGGGCTTTCCTCTCTTATCCAAGTCAACTGTCAAACCTCAGTATCACACTAACAAGATCAAACTTCATAGCCAAAAAAGGCATACCGAGACTAAAAGACCAGCCCAGATTCACAAAGGAGATACGACGGTGTATCTCCAGATACGCCGTCGTATCTCTGAGTTGAGCCGTCCTATCTATGCGCCTGATTCATAGAATCAGTTACGCATAGATTTCTATTAGATCCGACTGGCGTAAGTCTGTTACGCCGTCGGATCTTAACTGCATATTTACGCTGGCTGCTAGAGGCGTGTACGCTGATTTACGCGTTGAAATATGTAAATCAGCTAGATACGCAAATTCACGAACGTACGCCCAGCCGACGCAGTACAGATACGCCGTTTACGTTAGGCTTTTCCCGGCGTAAAGTTACCCCTGCTATATGGTGGCGTACATGCGGTGTACCAATGTTAAGTATGGACGTCGTTCCCGCATCTAATTTTGAATATTTTACGTCGTTTGCGTAAGTCGTCCGTGAATGGGGCTGGACGTCATTTCCGTTCACGTCAAAACCAATACGTCCTTGCGGCGTACTTTGGAGCAATGCACACTGGGATATTCCACGGAAGGCGCATGCGCCGTTCGTGAAAAACGTCAATCATGTTGGGTCATGGTTATTTTACATAACACACGCCCACCTCTTCACAATTTGAATTAGGCGGGCTTACGCTGGCCTATTTACGCTACGCCGCCGCAACTTTCTTTTGAGAATACGGCACTTGCCTGTAAAAGTTGCGGAGGCGTAAATAGGATACGTTACGCCCCCCACAAAGTTACGCGCATCTACGTGAATCCGGGCCTAAGTGTTCAATACTACCCAGAGTAAATGAACACTAAGCACACAGTAACTATTGCACTAATAGAAATGCAAGAACTGCAGGGATTGTATCCCCCTGCATGGTAACTTAAACATTTTATTAAACACAAGAATGCCTTTCCCAGCAGCCCTGCCACTAATATCAAAGACAGAAAGCAGCCTCAAATAAACTGATATTTAATGACCCTGGACCAGGGGTAGACAACCTTTTGAGCACAGTGTGCTGAAACATATTTCCAAAGAAATTAAGAGTGACGATTTTATAACAAAAAAAATCAACTTCACACCCTCCATCACGAAAAAATATTTTTTTATAAAGTAAGGGCCAGATTTAGGTAGAATTCCGGCGGCGTAACGTATTGCATTTACGTTACACCGCCGCAAGTTTTACGGGCAAGTGCTTGATTCACAAAGCACTTGCCTGTAAACTTACGGCGGCGTAGCGTAAATCCGTCTGGCGCAAGCCCGCCTAATTCAAATGGGGCGTGGATCATTTAAATTAGGCGCGTTCCCGCACCGAACGTACTGTGCATGCTCCGTTTTGAAATTTCCCGCCATGCTTTGCGCGAAATGACGTCGCACCGACGTAATTTTTTGAACGTCGACGTGAGTTACGTCCTTTCCTATTCACGGACGACTTACGCAAAAAAAAATAATAATTAAAATTCGATGCGGGAACGACGGCCATAATTTAACATGGCAAGTCTAAAGATAGATCAAGAAATAGCAGCTTTAACTATATGCTGGGAAAAGCCGACTAGCGACGACGTAAGAGAATGCGACGGCCGTGCGTACCTTCGTGAATCGCCGTAAACAGCTAATTAGCATACCCAACGCGGAAAACAACGCAAACTCCACCCAGCGGGCGCCGAAGTATTACACCTACGATCCGAAGGCGTACGAAGCCGTACGCCTGTCGGATCGAAGCCAAAAGCCGTCGTATCTTGGTTTGAAGATTCAAACTGAAGATACGACGCAGCAAATTTGAAAATACGCCGGAGTATCAGTAGATACTCCGGCGTATTTCTTCTGTGAATCTGGCCCTAAATGCTTTAAATTACTTGAGGAATTAACATCCTGCACTCATGTCTCAGATCAGCCCCAATTCCTGCAACTCCACACTTCAAATCAGTCCCAATTCATGCACCTTCACACCTCAGATCACTGCCCCCCCTGAAAATCTGTTTCATCACTGTACCCCCCTGCTCATTTTCCCCACCACTGTAACCCCCTGCTCATCTGTCCCACCCTGCTCTTCTGTCTCACCACTGCAACCCCCTGCTCTTCCATCTCACCACTGAACCATCTTCTGATCTGTCCTAACACTGAACTTATATGCTCATCTGCTCTACCACTGTAACCAACTTTCTCATCTTCCCCACCACTGTAACTCTTGCACATCTGTCCCACCAATGTACCTCCTTTCTCCTCTGCCCCGCCACTGAATCCCCCTGAACACCTGCCCCACCTCTGTACCCCCTGTTCTTCTGCCCAATCAGTGTAACCCCCTGCTCATCTGTCCCACCAATGCACCTCCTTTCACATATACCCCACCGCTGTCCCCTCCTGATCTTCTGTCCCACCACTGAACCCCCTTCTCATCTGGCCCAAAACTGACCCCTCTGCTCATCTGCCCCATCACTGCTCTTCTGTCCCACTGCTGAAGCCCCTTCTCATCTCTTTTACCACTGTACCTCCTGGCATATCTGCCCCACCACTGTACCCTCCTACTCTTCTGTCCCACCTCTGAACTCCTTCTGCTCATTTTCCCCACCGCTGTACGAGCATGCTCATCTGCTCCACCACTGTACTCTCTTCTCATCTATGATATGCGTGATATGCAGAGTGGTGTAAGGAAGCAGAGATGAGACACATCTACCTGTCCTGGCACACTCATCCTGCTGATCCACCTCTTGCATCTTGCCCATATGCTTGTGTGTGACGTCACATACAAACATCTGGAATGGATGCGCAATGATAAGCTTAGGTCAGGGGTATTTTCTGAAAGCAGTGGGTCTGTGTGCAGATCATAAGTTGGGCCCCTGCAGTTGAGAAAACGTTGTGTATTTTCATTGCGCTGAATACTGTCTGCGGCTTAAAGGGACACAGAATGCAGGGATTCAGTAGTAAGTCACACAAAGGTTCAGAAATAATTTCAACAAAGTTCCAAGAAGCTTCCACAAACTCATCTTCCTCCAGATGGTGGGTGGGGCTAGCAGGACTGTGATTGGCTTTAGCAGTGTCCAATGACAGTCCTCCTCCTCCTGGAAACAGGGACCCCCAGTAGCAGAACTGCACCCAATCTCTTCCCCATCACAAAAGCTGACAATCACAGCTACAGCAAAGTTAGGTAACCAATGATTCCAGTCTTTTACAATGTGTGGGGGTACAGTGCCTCCCATTCAATGCAGGTGCAGCTATGGGAATCCTAAAATTGGAATGCATTAGTGTCTCACTGACACTTCCCTGAGCTGCTCTGCTGATGGGGAGGGAGTCAAGTGCCGTCAAAAGAGGTTTTTAATTCCCGCTTGCAGCACTAGTGTCGGGGGTTGTCTACCCCTGTCCTGGACACAGCAATAGCACATATAGGAGTCCCTTAAACAGAGATTTCCTTGGAGTTGTTTTTGGTCACAAAATCCTACCCTAATAGGTAAGGGTAAGGAAGGCACAAAGTTGGTTGAGAAGACATGTTTTGTGGCATGTGAGAGCCTGCCAAAACCACCGGATTTTAAAAATGGCAAAACTTTTTTTTTCAATGACTTTGATCTGTATTGCCAGGACTCGACAATTCATTATAGCTGCGGGCAGTTTTAAATGACTTTTTTTTCCTTTTAGAAATGTCATTTTGTGCAGGGACTGTTCTAAACACGGGAAAAATGTGCCACTTTACAGGCATACTATAGACACCCCCCAGGTACGAAATTTAAAGGAATATTTCACTTTTATTGTTTCACTTTAAGCATTATTACATTCACTGCTCCCCAAAAAAATGGCTGTTTTTAAAACGTTTTTTTGCATTGATACATGTCCCCTGGGGCAGGACTCAGGTCCCCAAACACTTTTTATGACAATAACTTGCATATAATCCTTTAAAATTAGCACTCTTGATTTCTCCCATAGACTTTTAAAGGGTGTCCCGCAGCTTTCGAATTTGCCGTCGACTTACATTTGACTCGAATATCAGGCTCATCCCTAATCACCACACATGTAGTGTATTGTTTTCAGTACCCGTGTTGGTTACAATATGTGGGCACAGGCCCTTAATGTGAGGCTTAATGAACACATTACCAATATTATTAACCACTTGCCGACCCGCGTATTGTAAATGTACGTCCTCCTTTTAAAGATGGATATCTCAGTGCTACCACAACTGAGATATCCATCTTTTCAGCGGGTGGCCATGTAAACGATAACGACGGTCTCCGTGGCGGATTCGCCGCGAGATCGCCGTTATCGGTGGCGGGAGAGGGCCCCCCCCCCCTCCCGCCGCTCTTCCGCGCCCTCCGCCGCTTACCGGAGCCGTCGGTAGCGGTGGAGGAGATCGGATGCTGCAGCCTGAGCGGTGAGGACTTGAGTGAGGGCAAGATGGCCCCCACCCGTCCTCATAGCTTTGCTGGGCGGAAGTGACGTCAAAACATCAGTCCCGCCCAGCGTCTTAAAGAGACATTTTTTTTTTGTCATTTGAAAAAATGACAGTTTCAATTTTTTTTTTTTTTTCTTGCATTGAAGTCTAAATATGAGATCTGAGGTCTTTTTGACCCCAGATCTCATATTTAAGAGGACCTGTCATGCTTTTTTCTATTATAAGGGATGTTTACATTCCTTATAATAGGAATAAAAGTGATAAATTATTATTATTTTTTTATTTCAGTGTAAAAAGTAATAAAATAAATAAAAAGAAATAAGATAAAAAAAAAAATTTTTTAAAGCGCCCGTCCCGACGAGCTCGCGCGCAGAAGCGAACGCATACGCGAGTAGCGCCCGCATATGAAAACGGTGTTCAAATCACACAAGTGAGGTATCACCGCGATCGTTAGAGCGAGAGCAATAATTCTAGCCCTAGAGCTACTCTGTAGCTCAAAAAATGCAACCTATAGAATTTTTTAAACGTCGCCTATCGAGATTTTTAAGGGTAAAGGTTTGACGCCATGCCACGAGCGGGCGCAATTTTTAAGCGTGACATGTTGGGTATCATTTTACTCGGCGTAACATTATATTTCACAATATATAAAAAAATTGGGCCAAATTTATTGTTGTCTTATTTTTTAATTAAAAAAAGTGAATTTTTCCCCAAAAAAGTGCGCTTGTAAGACCGCTGCGCAAATACGGTGTGACAAAAAGTATTGCAATAACCACAATTTTATTCTCTAGGGTGTTCGAAAAAAAATATATAAAATGTTTGGGGGTTTTAAGTAATTTTCTAGCAGAAAAAACTGTTTTAGTCTTGAAAACACCAAATCTGATAGGGAGCCGGCCGGCTCGAATACTATTTGATACGCTCTTTTACCCATGGCAAAATTGTAAATGCAATATTGTTTTTCTTTTTAATAATAAATGTTTTTTTTAAGAATTACACTATGGAAGCATTTCTATCCTTACATGGAGAATAACTGAATACCACTAATACTGAGGACATCTTGAGTGGAATTTCTGGGGATATCTTGCTACCAAAGCATAGAGACCCAGGGCTGGGGAATAAGCCACAGGCGTATGCGATCTCTTTAACAAGAGATCTAGCAAGCTGGTAAGCGGCACTGTTTTTAACGGTGGAGGACCTGTTCTATTATACCCTCTCACATTTTCTTGGGTGTCGTGTTTTCATGTCACTGCGGAACATTTGATTGAGGAATCTTCGTTTGAATTGTCACTTTGAACTTTGTATTTTGTGGAACATTCTTTCAGCAATTCAATAGAGTGAATTGGACACTCAGAGGGTTCATACAGCCTCTTTATTTCACTTACTTTTTATGCATTTTTTATGAGTTTTTATGTTTCAGCATTTATTTAATATTAGGTTACATAGAGTGTTCACATATTCTTCTTGTTTTTGATGCACTGTTATTATTCACATGTCACTTTAAGTTGACCACATCATTTTCATTCAGCGCAGCTTATTTTATTAATTTAATATATATTTAGTCACTAATATGTACCACATTTTTGTCATTTAGTTTATTATTACACAATCAGTTGTAATATATTGTTCTATTACATGCCCAGTCTCGTTTTCTTTTCTATATTAGATCTACCACTCATTAAGATTCATCATCTGGGTTAGTAATTTGCCTTTTCTCCATTTGGGGACACTGTGAACTCTATTGGAATCTACTGCGTTACATTTCCGGGTCACAGTATTCAATTCCCCTGTGATAGGGAGGCGGGCCAACTATGTCACTTCCACTGGCCTCATAGCAACCAATGTGTTGCATGATCCATACTGAGGCTTGGTTTTGCCATGTGCCAAACAGAAGAAGTCCTTGTAGTGACAAAACCGTAAGTTCTTTTAAACTTTAAGTTTTAAAGTGGAGTTCCACCCATAAATATAACATTACATCAGTAGTTTTAAAAAAATGTCATTAGTCCTTTACAAATTTTTTTTTTTTTTTAGATGCCTTCAAAGTGTTGTTGCTAGGCAGAATAGTTAATCTTCCCACTTCCTGCACCTAGGTGCTTAATGCACCGGACAGACTCCTGGGAATGTAGTGGGTGTAACTTACCAGGAGTCTGTGCACTCCCCAGTCTCAAAGAATCATGTGACTTGGACAGCACAGGTGCTGAAACCTGATCTGACACTGCTTGTGCAGCACTGAGCATGTGCGAGATCTGCAAGGCTGAAATCCAGGAATTCATACAGTCTGGCTTCATGATGCCCACACTTAAGATGGCCCCAGTCAATTTCTATTTTATAAAGTGTCTAAATGCTGTAACAACCTAACAAAACGGGCCTTAGTTTACAGACTAACTTTACTAGAATACATTAAGCTTGTGTATTACAGGGGTATTTATATTTAAAAAGTGAAATTGTGCCCGGAACTCCGCTTTAAACTGCAGTGTTTATGCTTTATATGCACTGTGTATCTTATGTTGTGCACAGTGTACACCTTTTAAAATGTTTTTTTTTTACACTATTGGAAGCCCCCCATCTTATTTCTTTTGGGAATCTGTTTGGCAGACATGAGGTTCTGATCCAGTCATCTGGAGGAGCTGTTGGAGATAGGTATATTCCTTATACCACCGTTTCCCCTTGGCACCAGGAGCTGACAGTTTCCTATCCTTGTCTGACCTTTCATAACAAAGGGTCCACCGTGTGGGGTGAAAGTACAGCCTTAGTTTATGTTGGTGATTCACCTTGTGAAGGATACCATTTGGAGTTTACACCACCCAACACTTTATTCAGCATATGTTTCAAGGAATTGGAATTTATTTTGCTGACAATTTTTTTGGAATTTACCATCCATCCACATTTATATTATGTCCACTTAGCGCAACTTACTTTGTATTCTATGTTTGTTTATGTGTATATTTCTCACATTTTTTGTTGCTGCTTTTACACTTTATACACAAGCGCAGTATTTTTGTTGTTAAATTTACAATATGGGCCGAATGGATGGTCAAATTGATTCAAGTTGTACAATGAAAATGGCAGAGGGGTTGCTTGCTGGACTTCCACTCCCTGTAACGTATTATGCTTTCTAAGCAAGTAGTACTTAATTTTTAATAAAATATGCATAGCAACTGATTTTTGGGACTTGTAAGCAAGGCTTTATCAAGGTGGACTCTGATTAATTTATTGATGCTCACCTAAAGTCTGTATCCTTCATCTTAAATAAAACATTAGAATTATGAGATATACAGTAATCAGGAATTGTATTATACCAAATGTATTGTCATGGATAAATACAGCGTAAAAGGAAAACAGATTTTTCCATGATAAGGGAAACTTGTGCTGGAGCCACAGTCATCTTAAAATGTCAGGCTCAGTAAAGACCACATGGACAGCCAACAAGATCATTCTTGTCCTCCATAAAAATGCATGAACCTAATATTTAAAAAATGGTTTCTACTTGTATAGTGGGGAGTCAAATCAAGTCACAGCCTGCTTAGTGTGTGTTTATCTCAGTAATACCTTTATGAAACCATCTGTCTTTTAAAAACATTTTAAAAGAAATCACCCAGAGATGAGCTATATAACCCTTTTTTAAAGGCATGAATAAATGTTATGTAAAAAAAGACCGAAAATAACATTGACTGCAAACAAAAGAATAATATAGGCCTAAGGCCTTGTACACACGACCGAACATGTCTGCTGAAACTGGTCCGCTGACCAGTTTCAGCAGACATGTTTGGTCGTGTGTACAGCCGACCGGACCGGATTCCCGGCCGAGCTGACTTTTTCCAGCGACAAATGTTTCTTAGCATGCTAAGAAACATGTCCGCTGGAAGCCTGTCCGTCGGACGTGTTCGGTCGTCTGTACAGACTCAACGGACACGTCCGATCGGCCGCCATCCCTCGCATGCGTCAAAGTGATTCGACGCATGCGTGGAAGCATTGAACCTCCAGGGCTGCGCACGTCGCCGCGTCATCGTCGCGGCAACGGCGCGGCCACGTCAGCGCGTATCGTGTACACGCGGATTTCTGTCTGATGGTGTGTACAACCATCAGACAGAAATCTCCGAGGGGACATGTCCGCTGAAAACGGTCCGGCAGACCGTTTTCAGCGGACTGTCCCCTCGTCTGTACGAGGCCTCAGTAGTTTACCATACTTTGCTAGGGAAGGACACAATGACAGAACCTTGTGTTAAGTCTTTTATTGTTGATCTGTTTGAAATTATGTTTGGATCTAAAGAAGGAGCAAAACATAAAGATGTGCTATTTTCCACTGCTACTGTAAAAAAGGCATTTTCAATCAATTCACTTGTAGACCCAATAGCTCTTTTTATTCAGCATTACAGTTTTGTGACCCACTAATGTGAGTCGTCTAGATGTGTTGTTAGTTTGCATAGTAGTGTAATGTCTAACCTTGCATGTCTAAGTACCGCTTAAATCTCTTTGGCTGTCTATGCCAGCCATATGTACTGTACTCTCCCCCTCTCATTTCTGCACAATAAGAAAATACCAAACAAACTGCTAGAAAAAGCATTACAACTTTAAAAGGAAAATCCTGCTAGTAATTCCTGCCATGGCATGTGTTTTTTCCTATTAAAGTTATTGCTACCGTAAATCTGATATCAAGAATGTGGCTTGCTATTTTCTTATTATGGTGAAACATCTGAAATGATCTTCATCTGTGACAATTTAAAAACAACTACCGAAGCAGATATCACTAGAAACATAGACAGTTTTTTCTGCGCTGGATCTGCACTGGAAGCACTGCACTGATATATTTGACTAATGGCATAAAAGCAATGCAATGTCCAATTTTTCTAGTTATTTTACAAATTAAGTATTTTGCCACCCTTCTTGTAAAAGCATTCAAAATAAAAAGATATATTATTTGGAAAAAGAGAGTTATTAGCAGGCGAGTTTGAAACTTATGAAGAAACTTTTGAGGCCACATACAGTACATGTAAAAACAATTTTCCATAAACTCAGAAATGCTATACAGATATCATTATAAAAAAAAGCACCTTATATATCACCTAATATAAAAATGTAATACTTCTGAAACCAAAAAATGTTAAGTACACATGTAAATTAACATATGAAGAAAAAAGGTGATTTCAACTTTAAACATTTAAATACATCTTATAAATCTTTTGCTCAGGGTTGAACCTCAAGGGGGTATGTTGGCCACAAAAAGGTTGCTTTAAGACAAAGGAAGCAAAAAACTTCTCCAATATAGGATGACATTTATATATAGGCAGGAGCCATAATATCAGGCATTGACTATATTTATAGTTGAACTGGGGGGGGGGTGCATAGCCGATTGGGCATGTGAAAGGACCCACATTACAGAGCTCCCGTCCTTTATCCTCTATGTAATTCTTTCTTCAGGCACATTGCTCTCTGTGCCTGGTACCGATCGAGTCAGCAGGCCATCAGAAGCCTAAAGGTGCCTGCAGGATCACGATGAATGGAACTATCAACCAAAAGAACAGAGAGGAAACAGTAGGCCCCTGATCTCCAACAAGCAACCGCTACACCACTGTCTTCTAGAACAACACAAGGAAGTGACAAGCCTAAGAAAACAGGTGGTAAGAACAAGCCTGGTCGCCCTGCAGGCAAAGATAATTCTGGGGACATATTGTTCTATGCAAGGAAATTGTCCGAGGTACAGTGGCAGATTAAAGCTGCAGAAGACACTAATCCACATGGGATACAGCCGGACATTGGGTCAGACCTGGGGGGCTCAGGCAGACAGCATTTCCCTGCCAGATTCAAACCAATTGCCTGATACTGAGGATATAGCTGGGGGAGATGTCAAATCTTACAAGCTGTTTGTAAATGCACAGCTTCAGTAAAAACAGTTAAAGATCATTTGGGGGGACTAATGGAGAAAATCTCATTGCTTTGGCAGATTTTGCATAGGATTAGAAAACTAACCACAGAGGCTGAAAGTCGCATTAGCGACTTAGAAGATAAGCTCCCTCCTCTCATTGCTGAAACCCACTCCACTACGTGTTTGGCCCAAGATAACAGGGATAAAACAGACAATATTGAAAACAGGCTGCAACATAATAATGTTAACATTGTGGAACTGCCGGAGAAGGTGGAGGGCAAGGATCCCACCTACTTTGTTGGCTGCTGGATACATTTGGCAAAAATGCGTTCACACCCATTTGCGGTGGAGAGGGCTCATCGGGTTACTACCAGAGCTTTGCCAGGCAATACACCCAGACCAGTTCTCGCTCATCGTCTAATCTACTGTGAAAGAGAAAAAGTGCTCCATCTGGCAAAGGAAAGGCCTAACATGCAATATAATGGGGCGAAGGTTAACTAACCTAACGTCTCTGCAGAGGTACAAAATAAGAGAGCCAAGTTTTTGGCTGTCAAGCAAAGGCTACAGCCATAAACTCTACAGTAATGCTCAAGCAGGCTACAGCCCGCTTGAGGCCCCGTACACACGTCCGAGAAACTCGACGGGCAAAACACATTGTTTTGCTCGTCGAGTTCCTTGTGAAGCCGCCGAGGATCTCGGCGAGCCAAGTTTCCCCATTGACTAATGAGGAAATAGAGAACATGTTCTCTATTTGGCTCGACGAGTTCCTCGTTGGTTTCCTCGGCCAAAAGTGTACACACGACCGGTTTCCTCGGCAGAATACGGCTCCCATCGAGTTTCTGGCTGAATTCTGCCGAGAAACTCGGTCGTGTGTACGGGGCCTGAGAGTTACTGCATGGGGGCAAGCTCACTTTTCAACACAGCACCAGAGATGGTGGATTGCCTGGACGTAAATAAGAAGATACCTAACAAAAAACACCTTCCTGTGTCATGCAGTTCTGCATCAGGCTACAGCTTGGAACCTGTGAGTTTACCCTTGCTGGGGACTGACTTTACCTGTTATTCCTGAAGTTTTGATCCCATGTTACCTATAATTATGCATTTGAGCAAGTGCCCTCTGCTAATGTTTCTCCACTGTGTCAAAGATAATGGAGTATACCTAAAGGATGAACTGCAGTTTGTTGGCAGTTGTATCCCTGTTTAGGATTTTTCCTGGATGTTCTGTTTCTTTGGTTATCTACTTTTTTATGGGGCACTGTTGTGCCTTACCACTTTTCACAGTTATTTCAACCTATGCCAGAGAGTTCTCACAAATACTAATCTACTTAGCTGCCACTGGAATGGCAGTCCAAATCATTTGGTGGAGGGATGATTATGCTGTGGGGTTGTTTTTCAGGAGTTGGGCTTGGCCCCCTAGTTCACGTGAATTGAAATCTTAAGGCATCAGCATACCAAGACATTTTGGACAATTTCATGCTCCCACTTTGTGGGATCAGTTTGGGGATGGGCCCTTCCTGATCCAACATGACTGCACACCAGTGCACAAAGCAAGGTCCATAAAGACATGGATGAGCGAGTTTGGGGTAGAGGAACTTGACTGATCTGCACAGAGTCCTGACCTTAACCCAATAGAACACCTTTGTTGAGAATTAGAGCAGAGACTGCAAACCAGGCCTTCTCATCCAACATCAGTGCCTGACCTCACAAATGTGCTTCTGGAAGAATGGCCAAACATTCCCATAGACACACTCCTAAACATTGTGGACAGCTTTCCCAGAAGAGTTGAAGCTGCTTCAAAGGGTGGGCCGACTCAATATTGAACCCTGCGGGCCAAGATTGGGATGACATTAAAGTTCATGTGCATGTATAGGCGGTGTCCCAATATTTTTGACAATATAGTGCAGCCCTCAAAATTTAACTCGCCTGCTCGCATTTTGCGAGTACATTTTGAGGGCTGGTGAGTGTGGGCTGCTTGGGAGCGGGGGGGCGAGCAAGGAGAGGAGAGCAGAGCCGAGCAGAGCCGCGGCATTCAAACCGCGGGGAACATTACAGCTTTCAATTCAATAGCTGTGTTCCCCGCAGCGCACGTCTTATACAGCCCCTCCCCTCTTGTCCGGGAAACTTTGATAGACAGATCACCCATCCCAGGATTGGATGGGTGATCTGTCTATCAAAGTTTCCCGGACAAGAGGGGAGGGGCTGTATAAGACGTGCGCTGCGGGGAACACAGCTATTGAATTGAAAGCTGTAATGTTCCCCGCGGTTTGAACCATTCAGCGGCGGCTCCTCTCCTACCCAGCACAGGTAGGATGCAGAGGGGGTGGGGAGAAACTCTGGCTGCAATGTGTGTGGGGGGGAGGAACTCTGGCTGCAATGTGGGGGGGAGGAACTCTGGCTGCAATGTGTGGGGGGGGGGGAAACTCTGGCTGCAATGTTTGGGGGGGAACTCTGGCTGCAATGTGTGTGGGGGGAGGAACTCTGGCTGCAATGTGTGTGGGGGGAGGAACTCTGGCTGCAATGTGTGTGGGGGGAGGAACTCTGGCTGCAATGTGTGAGGGGGGGAAACTGGCTGCAATGTGGGTGAGGGGACTCTGGCTGCAATGTGGGTGAGGGGACTCTGGCTGCAATGTGGGTGAGGGGACTCTGGCTGCAATGTGGGTGAGGGGACTCTGGCTGCAATGTGGGTGAGGGGACTCTGGCTGCAATGTGTGTGGGGGGGGGGGACTCTGGCTGCAATGTGTGTGGGGGGGGAAATCTGGCTGCAATGTGTGTGGGGGGGGGAACTCTGGCTGCAATGTGTGTGGGGGGGGGGACTCTGGCTGCAATGTGTGTGGGGGGGGAACTCTGGCTGCAATGTGTGTGGGGGGGAGGAACTCTGGCTGCAATGTGTGTGGGGGGAGGAACTCTGGCTGCAATGTGTGTGGGAGGGAGGAACTCTGGCTGCAATGTATGTGGGGGGAGGAACTCTGGCTGCAATGTGTGAGGGGGGAAACTGGCTGCAATGTGGGTGAGGGGACTCTGGCTGCAGTGTGGGTGAGGGGACTCTGGCTGCAGTGTGGGTGAGGGGACTCTGGCTGCAGTGTGGGTGAGGGGACTCTGGCTGCAGTGTGGGTGAGGGGACTCTGGCTGCAGTGTGGGTGAGGGGACTCTGGCTGCAGTGTGGGTGAGGGGACTCTGGCTGCAGTGTGGGTGAGGGGACTCTGGCTGCAGTGTGGGTGAGGGGACTCTGGCTGCAATGCGGGTGAGGGGACTCTGGCTGCAGTGTGGGTGAGGGGACTCTGGCTGCAGTGTGGGTGAGGGGACTCTGGCTGCAGTGTGGGTGAGGGCACTCCGGCTGCAGTGTGGGTGAGGGGACTCTGGCTGCAATGTGGGTGAGGGGACTCTGGCTGCAATGTGGGTGAGGGGACTCTGGCTACAATTGTGAGGGGACTCTGACTACAATTGTGAGGGGACTCTGGCTGGAAAATGGGGACATTTTGCTGCATTGGTAGACATAGGCAGGCTACATTTTTGGGCCATGGATAAAGTTGTTGTTAATATTTATTTTTATAACTTAATTCTACATAAAACATTTAAGTGTAATTTCATGAGATTTATGAGGGCGTGTCTAGGGGCGGGATTAGGGGCGGGACATGGTAAGGGTTGGGCAGGGCAACTGGTGGCGAGTATGCCTTGAGGCCTGGCTAGTATTATTGTTTATTGCTTATTGCTTGTTTAGCGTAGAATCACCCGAAGGTATCGAAACGCTTCCAGACCTTAACAATTCACAACAGGACCGAGTGTTACAGGCATAAATTAACAGTAACAATATAAAATATGTACCAAAATTAAAATCAAATAATAAAACAATATAGTAGCTCAGGACTTGAAATTTTGAGCCCTGATATAGTGTATGCATTCCTGCTTACATATGGCAGATACACCAGTCGTAACTTGGAATGTGAGGGGACATAATAATCCTTTGAAATGAACAATGATTGCCTCCACTCTCAGTAAATACCATCCAGCCATTATTGGATTACAGGAAACACATCTTACCAGAGACACCTTTAGTTGTTGGAGATACTCCTGGGCAGGCTGTGTGTACCATTCCACTCATACATCATACTCCAGGGGTGTGAGTGTTCCTGTGCAAAGCAAGAACTTGAGTCAGTAGTAGATTCTGAAGGCCAATATGTTTTTTTTTTATTGCAGATTCTACTGTTTTTCTAAAATGCACACCACACTTTCCCATATTGATCTGTGTTTGGGCACAACTTCTGCTCTCCCCTTGGTGTCTGCAATATGGTATGCACCAAGGGGAGTATCTGATCATCCGTTACCGGTAATGTGGCTATTGGCTCAACCATGCAGCAGCTTGCCACGGGCCCCATGGTGTCTTAATGCATTCTGGTTGAAGCTATTTCTGCCTGCTAATACTATTGCACAGAACATTGAGAGATTCTTTCTTGATCATGACCGTGATGCAGATGGGCTTGTCAGATGGGATGCTTTCAAATGTTATCTTAGCAGTATCTTTATTTTCACTATAAATGCCATTAAATTGGGTACTAAGGAGCATGACATGCAATTAGCTCTACATGTTAAGCAGCTAGAGCAGGAATATATTACTAATTCTAGTAAGTATCCTGGCTATCTGCACAGGATGTGTTGACCCGCTTTGTCAATTCAATGGCAGAGAAAAACATTTTTTTCCCCAGGATACTTTTTTGTGGAGAGGGAGCCGGCTAGCATCTCCTAGCTAAGATTGTAAAGATAACATCAGCTGCGCCTGTTATTGGGGCTCTGAAACTACCTGATGTTTGTATGGCCAATACTCCACCGACAGTAATGAAGAAGCTGGCTCATTTTTACTCAGACCTTTATGCCTCTAGGGTGGTTCATAAACAGGAGAAATTGATGGAGTTTCTGCACAACATTCCCCTACCACACTTATCGGAATTGCAGCTGATGCGTTTAGACTCTCTATTCACATTAAAGAAGCTATAGACAACTCCATGGTTCCCTTTCTTTAAGGCCCCTGGGGACAATGGGCAACCAATAGAAGTACGGTATAGAAAACGTATTTAGAGTTATTATTACCAAAAATTCTTGTCTTTAAAAGTCTTTAATGAAGCTTGTCCTAGCCATCAGCTGTCAAATTCCATGACTAGCGCAAGTATAATACTAATTTTAAAACCCGACAAAAATGCCATAGAACACAACTCTTACAGACCCATATATCTCTTCCAGACAGATATTAAAATATTAGCTAAAGTGTTTACTAGGAGGTTTAATACTGTGTTTTCTAACATTGTTCATCCAGATCAGGCAGGGCCTTACTGACACTGGATGCAAATAAGGCCTTTGACAGTGTGGAGTAAGGGTATCTGTGGGCTGTACTGGCAACATTTGGGTTTGGAGATACCTTTATTTCTTGGATACATCTTCTGTACTACCATCCTCAGGCACTCAAAAGGGAAGATGGCAGAACTTCTAACCCATTTACCCTGGGGAGACGTACAAGGCAGGCATGTCCCCTGTTTCCCCGGTTGTTTGTTCTTGAAATAGAGCCTTTGGCGGCACAGATTTGGGCACATACAACAATTTTTTTTTGTTATACATGGACGATATGCTCCTGTTATTAGGGTACACTGAGTCCTCATTCATGTGGCCCAGCACAGCTAGCATCCACGGCTTCAGGGACCACCAACAGGAGCGGGGATTGTCTGTCAATTGGACTCCTATATGCCTACATATAGTAACCACTAAGTGATTGCTTTGATGCTTTTTATTATTAAAGTGATACAGTTTTACCTAAGTGGCGCCTGCTTTCTGCTTTTCTGTTTACATGTACTGGAGTCCAGCTTCAGCTCCCCCTGCAAGGCTGCCCAGGCTGAAAAAGGACTGTCATCTCACATAAAGCTTTAACAGCTCAAGGGACTTTGTGGGAAAATGTTTTATGTTATGTCTCAGTATGCGCCATCCAGGGGCGGACTGACAACTCATGGGGCCCCCGGGCAATAGGAGATCCTGGGGCCCCCTGTTTTCCCAACTGATCACCAATGTAAGGAACATTCTTCCCACTGATCACCAATGTAAGGGACATTCTTCTCACTGATCACCAATGTAAGGAACATTCTTCTCACTGATCACCAATGTAAGGGACATTCTTCTCACTGATCACCAATGTAAGGGACATTCTTCCCACTGATCACCAATGTAAGGGACATTCTTCTCACTGATCACCAATGTAAGGAACATTCTTCCCACTGATCACCAATGTAAGGGACATTCTTCTCACTGATCACCAATGTAAGGAACATTCTTCTCACTGATCACCAATGTAAGGGACATTCTTCCCACTGATCACCAATGTAAGGAACATTCTTCTCACTGATCACCAAAGTAAGGGACATTCTTCTCACTGATCACCAATGTAAGGAACATTCTTCTCACTGATCACCAATGTACGGAACATTCTTATCACTGATCACCAATGTAAGGAACATTCTTCCCACTGATCACCAATGTAAGGAACATTCTTCCCACTGATCACCAATGTAAGGAACATTCTTCCCACTGATCACCAATGTAAGGGCCATTCTTCTCACTGATCACCAATGTAAGGAACATTCTTCTCACTGATCACCAATGTAAGGAACATTCTTCCCACTGATCACCAATGTAAGGGACATTCTTCTCACTGATCACCAATGTAAGGAACATTCTTCTCACTGATCACCAAAGTAAGGGACATTCTTCTCACTGATCACCAATGTAAGGAACATTCTTCCCACTGATCACCAATGTAAGGAACATTCTTCCCACTGATCACCAATGTAAGGAACATTCTTCCCACTGATCACCAATGTAAGGAACATTCTTCCCACTGATCACCAATGTAAGGAGCATTCTTCCCACTGATCACCAATGTAAGGAACATTCTTCCCACTGATCACCAATGTAAGGAACATTCTTCTCACTGATCACCAATGTAAGGAACATTCTTCCCACTGATCACCAATGTAAGGAACATTCTTCTCACTGATCACCAATGTAAGGAACATTCTTCTCACTGATCACCAATGTAAGGAACATTCTTCTCACTGATCACCAATGTAAGGAACATTCTTCCCACTGATCACCAATGTAAGGAGCATTCTTCTCACTGATCACCAATGTAAGGAGCATTCTTCCCACTGATCACCAATGTAAGGAACATTGGGCCAAATCCACAAAAGAGATACGCAGGCGGAACTGCTGTTCCGCCTGCGTATCTCTGTGCCTAACTTTGGGAGCGATCCTCAAAAGGATTTTTCCCAAGTTAGGCAGAAGATCCGACATCCGTAATTTAGTTACGCTGTTGAATCTTCGGATGCAGTACCGCATCCGCCGCTGGGGGCATTTCGAGTCGAAATCCCTCCTTGCGTATGCAAATTAGTACTTACGGAGATCCACAAAGCTTTAGGCATTGTGTGATTTGCGTAAGTTACAAATTTGCTTGCGCAAAACTAAGGTTGGTTTTATATGGACTAACTTTAGTAGACCATGCAAAACCATACCTTTTTTTCGATTGCCGCGTTTTTTTTTTTAAATTTGATTTTTTTTTTTCGTCGCGTAACTTTTTTTTTTCCCGTCGCAACTTTACGAACCCGTCGCTATCCACAAAGCCCGACGTAAACTACGTATGCGCGATGCACGTCGGGGAAAATGATGTCACACGCATGCGCAGTCCGTCCGGCGCGGGAGCGCGCCCTAATTTAAATGGGAATCGCCCATTTTAATTAGGGATCGCTTAAGATGCAAGGAGATCAGCTACACTGGCGCAATTTTAGAGGTAAGTGCTCTGTGGATCGCTACCTAAAATACTAAAATTGCGCCAGTGTAACTTTTCTGCCTAAAACTAAGATCCGCAATTTCTTTGTGGATTTGGCCCATTCTTCTCACTGATAACCAATGTAAGGAACATTCTTCTCACTGATCACCAATGTTAGGAGCATTCTTCTCACTGACCACCAATGTAAGGAGCATTCTTCCCACTGATCACCAATGTAAGGAACATTCTTCTCACTGATAACCAATGTAAGGAACATTCTTGCCACTGATCAGTGATCACCAATGTAAGGAACATTCTTTTCACTGATCACCAATGTAAGGAACATTGGCCCAGATTCACAAAGGAGATACGACGGAGTATCTCAGATACTCTGTCGTATCTCTCAGAGTATCTATGCGACTGATTTATATAATCAGCTATGCATAGATATCCCTAAGATCCGACAGGTGTAATTGTTTTACACTGTCGGATCTTAGGATGCAGTACCGCGGCCGCCGCTGGGGGGAGTTTGCGTCGTAAACCAGCGTCGGGTATGCAAATTAGGAGTTACGGCGATCCACAACGGTTTTCCGCGTTCGCTACGTCGCCGCTAGTCTAGTTTCCCGTCGCAAACTTAATCGTCATTTTTGGTGCCTTAACTTTAGTCAGCAAACATATTGCTGTCTAAAGTATGGCCGTCGTTCCCGCATCGAAATTTAAAATTTCACGTCGTTTGCGTAACACGTCCAGGAATACGGAATTACGCTACGTGCGTCGCCGTTCAAAAAAATGACGTCACTTCGCGCAAAGCACGGCGGGAGTTACGAAACGGAGCATGCGCAGTAGGTCCGGCGTGGGAGCGCGCCTAATTTAAATGGCACACGCCCATTTAAATTACGCGGGCTTACGCCGGAGGCTGCCGGCGTAGTTTTCATCGCAAGTGCTTTGTGAATCAGGCACTTGCGATGAAAACTTGCGGCGGTGTAACGTATCTACGATACGCTACGCCGCCGCAATTCTACCTGAATCTGGCCCATTATTCCCACTGATCACCAATGTAAGGAACATTCTTCCCACTGATCACCAATGTAAGGAACATTGGGCCAGATCCACAAAGCAGATGTGCCGACTTAACTCGAGATACGCGGCGTAATTGAAATTTACACGGCGCGTATATTTGCGCCTGATCCTCAAAACGAGATACGCCTTAAAATCATTTTTTTCCGTCCTACCTAAAAAAATTACACCGGCGATTTTCTGTGCGCAAATTACGCTAGAAACGCCGCTGTTTTGATAGGCAAAGATGCAAATGAGGGAGATAGGGCGATCCACAAAATTAAGTGTGTGCGCCGTAGATTACGCCCTGTGCGCTTCTGTTAGTTTTAATGTGTAAATTTACACATTATAAAAGGTGCCCTAATTTTACACATGCAGTGTAAAGGTCAGCTAAAGCAACACCATTAAGGAAGAGCTGAGCACACACACTTGCTGGACTACAATCTGTATGCCAACATGCCAAGGGCATCCATGCGCATAGCTAGACTAGTGACTTCAGTGACCGAGGGTACCCCCTCTTCTGAGGGAACAGCAGTCAGGAGACGCCTCGCAGAATGCATCTTTGCACAGTAAACACACACATTAATTATGTCACAATGAGAATGCATAAATGCACACCACTGTGGTCCCTAGTAGTGTTGCTCAAGAATATTCGTATTGCGAATATTCGTTACGAATATTGCATATTCGAGTATTCGCGAATAACTTGAATATCGCGGCCAAAATTCGCTATTACGAATATTCGTATTTTTTCTAATTTATTTTTAAAACAGATCACATCCTAGTGATCTCCATCGACGTCTAAAAGCATTGCTGGTATGATTAGAGACCCTGGGCCGAGTAGCTGAGGCGATCCTTTTATGTTGACGAATATTCGCTTTCGCGAATATTCGTATTACGAATATTCGCGAATACTTTCTCCGCCCTTCTTTTGCATCAGAGCCAATCAGAGTTCTCCTACCACAGTTGTCAGAGGTTAGCAACCTCCATAGCAACCAATACGAACCTGCCTGCACGACCAGTATATAAGATCACTCCCAGCAGTATTTCAGTGCAGATTCACAAGGTGGCTAGAGAGAGTGGAGTGTTTCTGTGCGTTTTTCCAGTGTATTGCGATCTTAGAGCTTAGAGCATTGTGCTTCCTATAGTGCTTTCAGTTCTGAGTTTCCTGCTTCTATAACCAACTGCTTTTTTCAAAGCAAAAGACCCAACAGCTTTTCTAAAAGCTCAGATTTGTGTTGTTTTGTCCAGGTTAGTGTAGCTTAGTGTTAGATAGATTTATGTGTAGTTAGTGTAAGTGTACATTTCTATAAGGTAGCTTAGTTTAGTGTGTGTTTAGTCTCTGTGTTTTGTGTATAAAAAAATAAAATAAAAAAAATAGCTTTAGTTTAGTCATATAAGTTTGTGTAAGTAGAGTTAGTGTTTAGTGCATATTAGTTTATTATTTGTAGTCCTCGTCTTTGTCCTTGTCAGTCAGTGTAAAAAAAAAAAAAAAAAAAAAAAATTTAGCTTTAGTTTAGTCATATAAGTTTGTGTAAGTAGAGTTAGTGTTTAGTGCATATTAGTTTAGTATTTGTAGTCCTCGTCTTTGTCCTTGTCAGTCAGTGAAAAAAAAAATAAATAAAATTTAGCTTTAGTTTAGTCATATAAGTTTGTGTAAGTAGAGTTAGTGTTTAGTGCATATTAGTTTAGTATTTGTAGTCCTAGTCCTTGTCTGCGTCCTTCAGTCTAAAAAAAAAACAAAAAACCCTAAAAAAGTTTTAGCTGTAGTATTTTAGTTCCTGTTTACTAGCTGTCCGTGTTGTAGTCTACGTCTTTGTCCGTGTAAAAAAAAAAAAAAAAAAAAGTTTTAGGTGTAGTATTTTAGTTCCTGTTTAGTAGCTGTCCGTGTCGTAGTCTACGTCTTTGTCTGTGTAAAAAAATAAAATAAATAAAAAGTTTTAGGTGTAGTAGTTTTATTCTATTTTAGTAGCTCTCTTCGTCTTTGTCTGCGTCTTTGTCTGCGTCTTTGTCTGCGTGCCTGTCTTGCTAAAAAAAACAAAAAACACTCCTTTCTCACATTTCCCCCCCCAATAAAGTTTACCCCCCCCCCCACACATCAGCAAGCTGTCCAGGCATGCTGGGAGTTGTAGTTTTGCAACAGCTGGAGACACACTGTTTGGGAAATACTAATATCTGATCTTGTATCCTAACTTTTAAACTAGTCTAAAATGCAGTTAAAGATAATGAAATAACAGTGGTGAAATTACTTACACTAATCAGCAGTTTTTCCTCACTGGATGAAAAGTTACTCCCCACCATCTTCGCTTCGCTGGGCAGCACAAAATAGCGATCCGAAAATCGACTGGCAAAGATCCAGGAAATGATCTCCGTTCTCGCGTGTTCTTAGCGCGCATGCGCGGACGAGAATTTCGCAATCAATTTCGCATTCGCATTAGCGAAATTTTGCAAAATTTTTTTTTTGATAAAATATCACGAATATTCGATTTTAACGAATATTTCACGAATATTCGTCTATATATTCGTGATATATCACGAAATCGAATATGGCGTATTCCGCTCAACACTCGTCCCTAGCACAGACATATCACATGCACATCTAATTGGATTAGATCCAAGTACCCCCCCCCATTGGTACTTGGGAGCAGTAACGCCACGCCACGGCTCCAATTCTGTTACTGTGCATTCATACACCATTCAGGGACCTGGGATCACTCCTCCCTGGTCCTGGGGATCCCTTCTCCACCAAAACTGAGGGTGACACCCTTATGTAATCAGGAATGCCACCCCCCACATTCACACAACATTCACACACATAAACCAAATCATAAGTACAGTATACCAAACAAAATCATAAAAATATAAAAAAAAATAAAAAATAAAAAGTACCCCTGCAAATTAATATCGGCGGCGTTTGCTCCGTCTGGGCTGCCCACGGGCACGGGCACGGCCAACTGGAGGATCTTCATGGGGGGGGTGTTAGCAGGGGAGGGAGTATCTTCATGGGGGGGTGTTAGCAGGGGAGGGAGTATCTTCATTGGGGGGGTGTTAGCAGGGGAGGGAGTATCTTCATGGGGGGGTGAGTGAGCAGGGGAAGGAGGAGCCTCCCCTGGTGTCTGTCCTCCTGCTGGCCTGCCCTCCAAGGCCACTGCTATCCTTGTGAGACAGACAGTGACGGCAGCCGTATTGGCCTGGCCAGCCCGGGTATTGTCCTGGACAGCCCGGGTATTGTCCTGCACAGCCTGGGTCAGGGCAGTCACCTCCTGAGCCACGCCTGTTGTGGCGGTCTTCAGGTCCCACAAACATGTGATGACCGCCAATGAGTTTGTGGCCACATCACCGAGTGACTCCTTCATTACACCCAGGCTGTGCTCCATCTGGGTCAGAGTGAATTTTATCTGACCCAGAGTGCGGGTCTGCCGGGCATTGTCCTTCTGCAGACTGGCCGGCAGACGCTCGACCAACCCCCTGGTCTCCTGGGTCGCCATCCTGCCTGCCCCTGAGGCTTGTGGCCTGGGAGGAGGGGGGAGAGTGACCCTTGTGGGTTGTGGCCTGTTGGGGAGGAGTGGGAGGGGCTACCCCTGATGGTGGCCTGACTGCTGCCAGCCTCTGGGGTAGGCTCTGGGGTAGCCTCAGGGGTAGCCTCAAGTGTAGCCTCAAGGGTATCCTCAAAGGTCATCATATCAGAGGCCAAAAGGACTTCCCGGCCAATTTGAAGATCTTCTTCCTCCACCCCCTCATCCTCCTCCCCCTCATCCTCCTCCCCCTCCCCTCCTCATGAGGGGAGGTTTGGCCACTCCCCTCCCCTGGGGACTCCTCAGCAGCCTCTTGTCCTTGGGGTGGTGCAGCAGCCTGGCCTGATGGGCCAGCAACCTCCTGGTCTGATGGGCCTGCAATCTCCTGGTCATCTGTGGAGGACACAAAACAATCACAGGTTTGAGGATCCACACACTTGGCACATATTCCCTTCCCCCACCCACACATGCTAATCACCAGATAGAAAACCAAAAACTTACCTGGCCCCACAGGAACACCTGTCTGATATCCACGCAGGCCCACCACCTGCTCTGGCTGGAAACACCGGGCCACTGCCCATTCCTCCTCACTCCGACGGATGGGGCAGGGTCCCCCTCCTCCAGTGCCCCTGGCATGGGCATTGATCTTAGCCACCTTGTTCCGGACCACGCTCTTTAGATCGTTGATCTTTTTTTGCCTGCCAGCGGGGGTCCTCGTCCCCCCCCCCGGCCGCATTGATCTGATCCGTTATCTTCTTTAGAATCGCCTTCCTTTGGGCCGGGGAGGTGTTCCGGCTATCAGGCCCATGTAAATAGCGCCCATATAGGACGATGGACCTAGCAAGGATTTGCTTCTCAACCTGATTAAAATTGAGCTTCCTGCGCTTGGGTCCCATCACAGACACCACTCAGCAACAAGAAGAAACTCACAGGACAAACAAACAAAAATACACACACAACAAGCAAACAAAAACACTCACAGAAGAAACACACAAAAAGCAAAACACACAAGCAGACAGCTACTACAAATTCAAAAACAAACACGGAAAAAACAAACACAAAATACAATCATAAAAAAACAAACACAAAATACACTCAGAAAAAAACAAACACAAAATACACTTAGCAGAAACAAACACCAACTACTATCTAATACTCCTCCAAAACTTCTCTATCACACACAACTCACCAACAAACACCGACAAACATTCAGAGCAGAAGCAACTTGCTCTAGGAAGGGTAACACAGGGAAATACTTTTGCAAGGGAAGTGTGTTTGACTGGGGCTATTTATACACAGGGCGATCCTCAAACTAAGTACGCTTGGCCTTTTACCTATTTCACTGATTGCGCCGAGCAAAGTTCTGCACATGCCCAGTGAGAAGCAGATTCGTGCGCGCATGCACAGTACGGCCGGCCCTTCATTTGCATGGGGTCACGGCTCATTACAATGAAGCACGCCCACTTCCTTCCCACTTGCAATAACCCCGCCTTACGCCTTGGGATTTAAGTTACGCAAGCACAATTTTGTGCGCAAATGCGCTGTGGATACGGCAATTACGACACCAACTTAGGGCGCCGTAACTTAAATGACATAAGTTTTGAGTAACTTAATTTGCGGCGCTGGCTGTGGATCTGGCCCATTCTTCTTACTGATAACCAATGTAAGGAACATTCTTCCCACTGATCACCAATGTAAGGAACATTCTTCTCACTGATCACCAATGTAAGGAACATTCTTCTCACTGATCACCAATGTAAGGACCATCCTTCCCACTGATCACCAATGTAAGGGACATTATTCTCACTGATCACCAATGTAAGGAACATTCTTCTCACTGATCACCAATGTAAGGGACATTCTTCTCACTGATCACCAATGTAAGGGACATTCTTCTCACTGATCACCAATGTAAGGAACATTCTTCTCACTGATCACCAATGTAAGGAACATTCTTCCCACTGATCACCAATGTAAGGAACATTCTTCTCACTGATAACCAATGTAAGGAACATTCTTGCCACTGATCACCAATGTAAGGAACATTCTTCTCACTGATCACCAATGTAAGGAACATTCTTCCCACTGATCACCAATGTAAGGAACATTCTTCTCACTGATCACCAATGTAAGGGACATTCTTCTCACTGATCACCAATGTAAGGAACATTCTTCTCACTGATCACCAATGTAAGGAACATTCTTCCCACGGATCACCAATTTAAGGGACATTCTTAGTGGACAGATTACAGTGTTAGGGAAAAGCACTCAGTGTATACATTTCAGTGATATATATGGAATAAACTCACTTAGCCTAGGTTCACACTGACAGCGGGAATGAAAGCTTGCAAGTTCAGCTAAACTCGCACAATTTCATACCAGGATGTCAGTGCGAGTTTGGCAGCGATTTCAGAGACATCTGTGCGTGTTGCTGCACAGATGTCTTTTGGAAAAAGCACCCAGAAGTCACCAAAAGTTGTACAGAAACTACTTTTGGGAATCAGTGCGGCGCCACAAATGTGACATCACACTGATTCGGGTAGTATCATTGCCAGCAATTGCCGCTGATTTGCCATGCTATTTGACATGTCAAATCGCATGGCAAATTGCTCCAATGTGAACCAGGGCTAAGTGCTATCCCCTATATATAACACTGGTATCTATACACTGAGACCCCTTTCACACTGGGGCTCTTTGCAGGCTATATAACACTAAAAATAGTGCCTGCAAAGCACCCTGAAACAGCTGCTGCTGTTTCTCCAGTGTTAAAGCCCAGAGGGCTTTCACACTGGAGCGGTGCACTAGTCCTGCTAGCAGCATCTTTGGATTGGTGAAGGAGCGGTGTTTATACAGCTCCTGTCCTTTGAAATCAATGGGGGACCATGGCTAAACCGCCGGCAAAGCGCCTCTGCAGAGGTGCTTTGTGGTGGTTTTAACCCTTTCTCGGCTGCTAGCGGGGGGTAAAAGTGCCCCGCTAGTGGGCGAATAGCGCCGCAAAAATAACAGTAAAGCACCACTAAAAATAGCGATGCTTTACTGCTGACGCACCCACCGCCCCAGTGCGAAAGGGGACGGAGTGCACTGAGTGGTATTCAATGTACCAGATGTCAGTGTGCACTAGTGAATAACACCTGCCACCTGTTAAATAGGCACAGCACAGGGCAAGAAGGAACACTCAGCAGCATGGCTCCTTTTTTTTCTTACAACACATACACTAACTGATTAATTTGTATCACACTGACCTGCTGCTGCACACAAGGCAGGTCAGTGTGGGTGCCATTTGGAAAGGGAGATGATCTGAAGATGACCTCGCTCAGCCTCTGCGTGTCGTGCACTCTGCAGACTCCAGCTCCTTTACAAAACACATGCTGTCCTCCGCGGCAGTGACGAATGGCCCCGCCCCTCGGCTGAATTCCCCAGGGGGAGAGGTGGCCGGAGCGCCTGTCACTAAAATCATCCCCACACGGATGATGGCTCGGCTCTCACTGATGATCCATCCTGGCCAGCTCTCATATAGCCGCATCAACCGGTATTTAAAGGGTTTTACTGCTTCCTCGGGGGTATCGATTTTCATAATTTTTTTTCTGAATAATAAGCTGCGGGCACCTCCAGGGGCGAACTGAGCCAGCCCGGACCCTCCCACCACGGGGCCCTCGGGCAGTGCCCGACTGACCGATGGGTCAGTCCGCCCCTGACGCCATCATTGTATATATCTATTGGAATCAGTTCACCTGTGACCCTTGAATGGTACCCAATGACTGCTCCAACTATATATTAAACTGAGAGTATATCATACCCCACCTAAACTACAAAATATGGGCCTGTGCCCAGATCCTATATGTGACAGAGAAAGGGGTGACCTATTACATTTACTTTAATCATAGTTAATAAGGTCTTTCAGATCAGTCTCCCTACAGAACTTAAACATTATATTGTGTATCCTTGAGGAAGTAATACCAGATGTGTGCATTAAAGAAATTGTGTCTCGGGCCTTATTTCAGGCCTGTAGGCTAATATTACTCCAATGGACCTTGCAGAATTCTTCTACACCAAAGATGTGGCTTGAACCTATGCTTTAATATGAGAAATAGATATATCATCATAGGGGTAACCCACATAAATATGAGAAACTATAGGAAGGCTGGTTGTAACCCCTGTATTTCTTGTGTATCTCATACTGTAATGTTCTGATGGAAATGTGAGTATGATTCCAGGTTTATATTCTTTACATGTATGATATATTCTGTGTGGGAAATTGTGTCTAAAAAAAGTGTAGTACCTATTACTTGGCAGGTGGAAACTCTCTGCAATTGTATTATTTTAGGATTGTATGAGGTATTGTTATTTTAATAAAGAATCATTCTGATAAAAAAAAATAATAATAATAATTGGACTGAAGGATTTAGTTTGATTTATAATAGTAATTTATTCTATATTGAAAAAATCTATTGTTTATTAAGAAATTCTCTTTTCTGAAAAAAAGCCAGTGTAGTAGATGATAATGGATAGAGGACTGATTTTTTATTTTATATGCTTTTTGCATTTTCTTTACTAATCTTTCTACTTTTCACTGTTATTGTCACCTAAATCTGACATCCAACTTTTCATTTTGAACTATTATAAACTGGAAATAAATATGGCAAGACAGGAAATAAAAATACATTTTCACTGATCTGTGTACACACTTATTCTCATATCTCCTGTGTCCTCATAGCATAAGTTATCACATATTTCCTTGTTTTTCACCATTGTTTTAAATGCCCTACTCAAAGTCACTGAAAACAGTGCACTGCTGAGAGTTAAGTACAAACGATCCGAAAATCATCCGAAAAATGCCGCTTTCGAAACGATTGTACGATAATCGGAACGTTAGTACAGAGCTTCCGAGAGACGATCAGGACAGTTCATCCGATTTTATTCTATCGGACATGCACAGAATTTTTTTTCGTACGATGCCAGATCGTACGATTTTCGTTTAATCAGTACAGCTGTCGTTCAAAAATGCAATACAACACATGACATCAATTCCGATTTTTAATTCTGCCGTCAATCACGTCGGGTCACGATTCATTAGCATAAAAACACGCCCACCTCTTCACAATTTTAATTAGGCGCGCTTAGGCCGGCACATTTACGCTATGCCGCCGTAACTTAGGACGCAAGTGCTTTGTGAATACAGCACTTGCCTCTCTAACTTACGTCGGTGTAGCGTAGATGCGATACGCTACGCCTGCCTAACATTAGGCTCAGCTACCTGAATCCAGCTAATAATTTTTATTTCAAAATCCTGAATGGCTTTATTGAAAAATATATATTTTACAGATTCTGTACATCAAACTATTTTACTTCTGTAAATCATGCTATTTTAGTTTAAAGTCAGTTAGACTATTCTGCCCTAAAGTAATAAAATAGATCAAAGTTATAAACCTACCCAAAGTATTTAAACAAAAATGTACATGTTCTAAAGAATATATATAACAGGGGAATTAAATATCAGATAGACCAGGCAAGCAGTGAATGTGGAGCACAGCGACTGTGATTCAGAAAAACTATGACAATCATTGGATCAAAACTGCAACATAGCTGGGTCAGTTCTGGGAAGTTCTCTTTGTGAACATTTCCTCCACCTCTGTAGCAGCTATCTAAACAGAAGCATATCCCTCCATGGAAATTCTTGTTAGTACTGCCTAAAGTTAGCACAGCATTTGCCAGGCTCTGCAGCTCCATGAGGTCTCTGCAGCTTAATGTCACTATTGCATTGCATACACCAAGCTGAGAAAGGGATCAAGACTTATGCCGCGTACACAGGGCCGCTGATAGGGGGGGACCACCAGCCCTCCTGTAGGGGGCCCCAGCACACAGAGGTGCCCAGAGAGCAGGAGGATCGTGGAGAACAATGCCCTCCAAGTCTCTCACCCAGGTTACTCCCACTCTCCCGCCCACCAGCTTTTAGCTGCTGGGTGAGAGACATGGAGGGGTAATGAACCTGGCCTGCCGCCGCTGAAGTCCTTCCCCTGCCCTGCTCGCACTCACAGCTAGGACAAGGAGACCGGAGGCTAGAGCAGAGAGGAGACATCCAGGAGGAGGTGCGCTGTGTTGTGCTTTCCTTCCTATCAGAAGAGAGTTTCACATACAGCACATGAGACGGGATCGTTCGTACTGTATATTGCATTGCAGGCAGGGGAGATTTGGTGGAAGAAAAGTTATGTTAGGATAGAAAATTTGATGTGTGCTAGGCTGGTGAATTTTTGAGGTAAGGGATATTTGTACTAGGAGGGGGAATTGGGTGGCATTTGTGTCCCTGTAAAAATGATTTTCATGTTTTTTTTGTGTGAAAATATTTTATAAAATACCATCAGGTATGTGTGTGGGGGTCCCCCGTCAGGGAGGCTGTACGGGGCCCCATGATTCCTAACAGTGGCCCTGCGCGTACACACGATCATTTTTCAGCATGAAAGAAAACGTTTTTCAGCATGTCTAAAAAACAAAGTTTTCCCAACTTCATCATTAAAACGACGTTGCCCACACACCATCGTTTTAAAAAAATGATCTAGCAAAGTGACGTACAACACGTACAACGGCACTTTAAAGGGGAAGTTCCAATTTGCCTTTGGGCTGCTTTAGCTGATCGCATGTTAGTAAAAGACGATTTGCGCTTTTTTGTCTGTTACAGCGTGATGAATGTGCTTACTCCATTATGAACAGTAGTTTTACCAGAACGCGCGCTCCCGTCTCATAACTTGCTTCTGAGCATGCGCAGGTTTTTTTTCGTCGTTTTAGCCCACACACGATCATTTTTTACAACCCGAAAAACGACATAGTTTAAAGCAACGTTAAAAAGAGCAGCATGTTAGAAAAAAAAAATTGTCGTTTTTCAGAACCTGAAAAACAATGTGCAGCCCACACACGATCATTTTAAATTACGTTTTTTTAAAACAAAGTTTTCTTCATGCTGAAAAATTATCGTGTGTACGCGGCAATAGGGTTTAATGGTGGATCATTTTTTAAGCTACAGTTATACTGGACTTGTGACTACCTTTGTAACCTTGTAATTGTACACCTGTAGTTAGAGAATTATTAACAGTCTCTTGCAGTTATATTACATAATGCTATTCTATATAAAAACATACCTGTGATTATTCCCCATTTAACCCTGCCTTCCTTTTTCATAGTAAATTATTTTATCTTGTGACAGCTATAATTTCATATCAGTACAGAACTAACCCAAATATCTTTAAGCACTTTATGGGATATTGGAAGTTAACGTCTATGTTTTCAGGGCTAATATACTCAGAAAGTGTAAGCACTGGTAAATCGATTATTATTTATAATACATTTTACTTTTAGGTGATTATCAGGTTCTGCAACTATGTCCAAATTACTACCATTATATTTATCTGTTGTTAATTTGCTGCAATGATATTCCACAGAACTCTTTGCAACTTAGAGGGGAGACTCTGTTCCCGGAAGTTTGTGCTGTAAAACCTCTCTCTCTCTCTCTCTGCTTGATGCATCACCAAGTAGATTCAAACCTCCAAGGCAAGTCTGATCTTTAACACAGGGCAAAATGGGCAGCTGCCCCAGGTCCAGTAATTGTTATGGGGCCAAAGGCAGCTTCCCCTTGAGCCTGCACTGTCCACATTTTCCCAGGGTTCAATTAATATTGGAAACGGTCCTGCTGGTGGCTTTGAAGAAGCACTAACTTTTTGATTCAAGAAGCCAACAGTGGATGTGTCTGAAAATACATTATAGTAAAAACATAATGGGATAATTAGCAATATGCTGTAAGTTTTTATTTGTGTATTTTTAATTTAAACATAGAACTTTTGTTGTTGGATACATATTCTAAATTCCTTGTATACCATCTTCAATTTAAATATTCCCAATTTAAATGATTTTTTCTATATTTTTTTATTTACCCTAAACAAAATATTATGAACACTGAAATTGGTAACCTTATCATAGCATGCATACACAGCTTCTTTAATTGCATAGAAAAATATCTTTTATATAGCAGAAGTTTATGACAGCCCTACATACCAGTAAGTCTACACAGTAGCACTGTGTATGTGGACTTCACAGTCTTCACTATTACTCTCATTGCATTAAAGAAACTGCTCATCTAATTGTAATGGCAAAGGCCATTAGGCCATGCTGCAAAAATAAATACACCCCAATGAAAACTCTTAGGCCCTGTACACACGATAGAACATGTCCGATAAAAACGGTCCGCGGAGCGTTTTCATCGGACATGTCCGCTGGGAGATTTTGGTCTGATGGCTGTACACACCATCAAACCGAAATCCCCGCGGACAGACAGCGCGGTGACGTGGCGGTGACGTTGCCGCCACGTCACCAAACCAGGAAGTAAAATACTTCCACGCATGCGTGGAATCCATTCGACGCATGCAGGAGATTTCTGTCCGCTGGTTAGGTGTACTAACCAGTGGACATGTCGGACGGATGGGTTTCCAGCAGACAAGTTTTAAAGCATGCTTTAAAACTTTTGTTTGCTGGAAACCTGTCTGTTAGGCTGTACACACGGTCGGATCTGTCCGCTGAAACTGGTCTGCGGACCAGTTTCAGCAGACATGTTCGGTCGTGTGTACAAGGCCTGAGGAGCAAAGCTAAATTTTAGACAACACAATCCTACTTAAAAATAATTCAACTACAGGTGAGTCTTATTTAAGGGATCCAAGTCTGTGACAGTGATGAGTATTTGGGAATGGGTGTTTTTTTTTTTCTTTTTGTGACTTTAAGTCCACCCTAAGTTAGACTTTATTCTGTTTATACGCTACAATGAAATTAATATTTTCTAGCTACCAAACACTTTATAAAGCTGAGATATATTTTCCTTTTTAGTTGCTGACTGGGTGCATTTTAACAGAAATAAAAACTCTATTATGCGACATTCACATTTTTAATAAACTTGCATAATGTTATACTACTGCTATGCCTGCAATTTCTGCTAATCGAAAAATCTATTATGACTGACAAGTATGTTAACAGCTTCATCACATACTGTTGATTTGTGATAATAGTACTATTATTAATCCCTTAAAAATGAAGTGTAGTATGATTTCATGTAGAAATATATTTGAACTGGGCATACAGACAGGAAGAATTCGTTTTTTTGTTACAAGAGAATCAACTACGCCCAATATGATTTTCTTCTCAAAAGTATAGGAGTTTATATGTATTACTTCTCAGTTAATATGTGTGCTATAGATGTGAAAATCTGTAGGGAGACCTCATCAAAAATGAAAATTAATTGTACATTTATTTCTTGCAAAATAAGCCTCCATTCATGGATTTATTTCTGTTGCTTTAAAACAAATTATGAAACTTTGGTTTTAAAGTAAACATCAGTTGAGATAAAAATCATTATCAAGGTCCCACTTACAGCATTGCTCTGTGGTATCGCACCCATTCTTGCGATGCACAATAACTTTGCGTTTGGGTGCAATGCAGGGAAATTCTTCCTAAATGGTACCCTAATACCTGCACTGCAGTAATTTCAGCACACCTATATTGCAGCACACCACAATAAATATTTAGGATATATATATTAATATCTACACTACTGTGCAAAACTGATTTTGGTAAACCTGCGCAATGCTAATTCCAAACACAGGGCAGCTGCACGCTTTCAATGCAAACACTGATGCCTCTTACACACGATCGGAAATTCCGACAGCAAAAGTCTGATGTGAGCTTTTGAACAGAAATTCTGACCGTGTGTATGCTCCATCGCACATTTGCTGTCGGAATTTCCACCAACAAAAGATTTAAAGCTGGTTCTCAAATTTTCCAACGGAATAAATTTCTATCGGAAAATCCGATCGTCTGTAGCAGTTCTGACGCAAAAAATTCCGACGCATGCTTGGAAACAATTTGACGCATGCTCGGAAGCATTGAACTTAATTTTCTTGGCTCGTCGGACTGTTGTACGTCACTGCATTCTTGACAGACGAAAGTTCAGAGAACTTTTGTGTGACCATGTGTATGCAAGCCAAGCTTGAGCAGAATTCCGTTGGAAAAAACTTCCAAGGTTTTTCCGACGGAAAAACCAATCATGTGTACGCGGCATTAGAGTCTGATATAATGGAAGCACGCTATTCCCTTATTGCATCTATATAATCTGCACCTTAAAAATATTAATAAGTAAACATCCTGTCTTAGTTACACATAAGTCAAATAAATTAATCAACCATTGACATTTAAGTGGATAATTAACAAAGTGCCAGTGCTTAAGTTAAAGTGAAATCCGTGATTCCATTAGAAGATATACAGTATATAACAAAAAATCAATAATCAAACAAAGTCCATTGCATTAAAAATATGTGCAAAAAAATAAAAAAATGATGAATTAAATCTTCTAATACAAAAATGCCATTGCTTAAAAGTGAAAGTGCTGTGCAAAATTCCTTACCCCAATGGGTCCAGACTTACCAGATGTAGTTGCTCTCTTCGTACACAACCTTAAAGACGAATGATGTCTGATTGTTAGACGAAACCCACGCGAGTAGTGTCTAGCGGTCCTCTCGGGTCTCCGAAGTTGTGCACAGAGAGTATCGGATTCTGCATTCAGAGCGGCATGCAGCGGCATTATAAATTACTGGCAGATGATTCCTGGGTGTGGGGGAGGCACACTAAAATGTGAGATTTTTTTATGTTTTGAATCAGTTTTTAATAAAGACATTGGGCCAAATTCTCAAAAGAGATACGCGGACTTAACTAAAGTTTTCTAAATTTACACGGCGCGTATCTTTGCGCCCGATCTTCAAAACGAGTTAAGCCTAGATTTCCGGATTTTCCGTCCTACCTAAAATAATTACACCTGCGCATCCCCGGACGCAAATTACGCTAGTCACGCCGCTGGTTTTGATAGGCAAAGATGCAAATGAGGCAGATAGGGCGATCCACAAAATTAAGTGTGTGCGCCGTAGATTACGCCCTGTGCGCACCTGTTAGTTTCCCTGGGCAAATTTACACATTATAAAAGCAGACCTAATTTTACACATGCCGTGTAAGGGTCTGCTCAAGCAACTGAATAGAGGTAGAGCTGACAACACATCTCTGCAGGACAACAATCTGACTGCCAAAATGCCCGGCACATCAATGATTGTAACGGCACTCGCCACTTTACAGGCACAAAGAAGGAGGAGGGCACAGAGGAGGAGGATGCGGGCACAGGAGAGGGTTTACCGCCCACGGCGCGATCTGTTTGCCATGCCTGATTATGAGGTGTATGGCAACTTCAGATTTGACAGGGAAGCCATCCTGGAGCTCACCCAAATACTTCAGGAGGATCTCACCACCCCAACCCAACGATCCCATGCCCTGCCACCTCTACAAAAAGTTATGGCAACCCTTCATTTTTTGGCCACTGGGTCTTTCCAGCGTGCATCTGGAGGTCTGGCTGGGATGGTGCAGTCGACAATGAGCCGATGTGTCCATCAGGCGGTCCCTGCCATACTGCGGCGCATGGTCAACCAGTTTGAAAAGCCCACCCAGGAGGAGCAGCGTCTGCAAGCCATGACTGACTTCTACAACATTGGTGGCTTCCCACGGACCATCGGGGCGATAGACTGCACCCATGTGGCACTACAGCCCCCCCATGAAACTGAGCACCTGTTCAGGAACAGAAAAGGCTGGCATTCGATCAACGTCCAAGCTATTGTAGATGCTCATGGCCTCATCTGGCAAGTTTGTGCCAAATTTCCAGGGTCGTGCCACGACAGTTTCATTCTCCGGCAGACCAAGATCTACCAAGACTTGGAGCAGAATGTGTATGGAGACAGCTGGCTGATTGGTGAGTGACATTGGTGTCAGGTATGCCCCCCCCCATGATGCAGACATCACAAGGGGCACATGCATGACTAACATCCTCCTGTCTTTTCCCTTACAGGTGACTCTGGATATGCCTTGGGACCCCACCTAATGACACCATTTAGGAACCCCCAAACACCAGGAGAACACAAATATAATGAGGTGCACATTCGCACCCGGTCAATTGTAGAGCGGACATTCGGGCTTCTCAAGTCCCGCTTCAGATGCCTTGACAAGACTGGGGGTACACTCTTGTATTCCCCAGACTTTGTCTGTCAAATAATTGGGGCATGTTGCATACTACACAATTTTGCAATGAGAAGGGGCCTGCATATTGAGTTATGTCTTGACCTGACCCCCCACCCAGGCAATCCCCCCCCCAACCACCTCTACCTGGTCTGCTGAGGGCACAGCAATAAGCAGACGACTTGCTGAAGGCATCTTTTCCCAGTAAATGGACCTTCATTATCTTACTTTATTGTTTGGTTTTACACCATAAACGCACAGATATTATGTGACATTTAAAATGTTTCTTTGCACAGTAAATGCACATTAATTATATGACAATGAGAATGTCTTTTTTCACAGAAAATGCACATTAATTATCTCACAATGAGAATGCATGAATGCACACCACTGTGGTCCCTAGCACAGACACATCACATGCACATCGAATTGGATTAGATCCAAGTACCCCCCCCCCCTTTGGTACTTGGGAGCAGTAACGTCCCGCCACGGCTCCAATTATGTTACTGTGCATTCATACACCATTCAGGAACCTGGGATGACTTCTCCCTGGTCCTGGGGATCCCTACTCCACCAAAATTGAGGGTGACACCCTTATGTTATCAGGAATGCCACCCCCCCACATTCACACATCATTCACACACATAAACCAAATCATAAGTACAGTATAATAAAAAAAAAAGTACCCCTGCAACTTAGTGATGTTGCCGAGTGCTCCTTCTGGGCTGACCACGGGCACGGGCACGGCCACGGCCAACTGGAGGATCTTCACGGGGGGGGTCTGTGCAGGGGAGGGAGTATCTTCACGGGGGGGGTTTTTGCAGGGGAGGGAGTATCTTCACGGGGGGGGGTCTGTGCAGGGGAAGAAGGAGCCTCCCCTGGTGTCTGTCCTCCTGCTGGCCTGCCCTCCAAGGCCACGGCTATCCTTGTCAGACAGGCAGTGATGTCAGCCGTATTAGCCTGGCCAGCCCCGGTATTGTCCTGCACAGCCCGGGTATTGGCCTGCACAGCCTGGGTCAGGGCAGTCACCTCCTGGGCCACGCCTGTTGTGGCGTTCTTCAGGTCCCACAAACAGGTGATGACCCCCACTGAGTTGGTGGCCACATCACCCAGTGAATCCCTCATTAAACCCAGGCTGTGCTCCACCTTGGTCATTGTTTTTTTAATTTCACCCAGACTGCGGGTCTGCCGGGCATTGTCCCTCAGCAGACTGACCGGCAGACGCTCAAACCCCCCCCTGGTTTCCGGGGTCGGCCTCCTACTTGCCCCTGAGGCTTGTGGCCTTGGAGGAGGGGTTGGAGTGACCCATGGGGGCTGCTGCATGTTGGAGGAGGGTTGGGAGGGGCCACCCCTGATGGTGGCCTGACTGCTGGGAGCCTCTGGGGTACCCTCAGGGGATGACTCAAAGGTCCTATCTTGGCCCATCAGGATTTTCTGGCCAATAACAATATTTTCATCTTCCTCCCCCTCATCCTCCTCCCACTCAACATCCAAATCAGGGGAGTTGTGGGCACTCCCCTCCCATGGCGAATCCTGCCCTTCTTGGGACTCAGCATCAGCCTGTCTTGGGGGTGGTGCAGCAGCCTGCCCTGATGGGCCAGCAACCTCCTGCCCTGATGGGGCTGCCACCTCCTGCCCTGATGGGGCTGCCACCTCCTGGGCTGATGGGGCTGCCACCTCCTGCCCTGATGGGGCTGCCACCTCCTGGGCTGATGGGGCTGCCACCTCCTGCCCTGATGGGGCTGCCACCTCCTGGGCTGATGGGGCTGCCACCTCCTGGCCATCTGGGGAGGACACAAAACAATCACAGGTTGATGGATCCACACACTTGGCACATCTTCCCTTCCCCCATCCACACATGCTAATCACCAGATAGAAAAAATAAAAAACTTAACTGTCCTCACAGGAGCAACAGAGTCAAAGCCAGGCAGGCCCACCACCTGCTGTGGGTGGAAACACTGGGCCACTGCCCATTCCTCCTCACTCATCCTGACTGGGCAGGGTCCCCCTCCTCCAGTGCCCCTGGTATGGGCATGCAGCGTTGCCAGCTTGTTCCGGGACACGCTCTTTAAATCGTTTATTTTTTTTGGGATTCCAGCGATGGTCCTGGTCTCCCCCCCCCCCGACTCATTGATCCGATCGGTGATCTTTTTAAGGATCTCCTTCCTCCTGGCCGGGGTGGTGTTCTGGCTCTCAGGGCCATGTAGAAAACGACCATATTTTATGATGCCCTGAGCAAGAATATGCTTCTCTGCCACTGAAAAATTTAGCTTCCTGCGCTTGGTGGCCATCACAGACACCACCCAGCAACAGGAAACTCACCCAAATAACAATCAACAATACACACACAACAAACAAAAAAAATCACAGCAAAAAAATAAATAAAACACAAACAGACAGCTACTATAAATTCAAAAACAGGCAAAAAAGGGAAACAAAAAACAATCACACACCAAAAAACAAACACTTATCAAAAACAAACAGGCAAAAAATCAAAACAAATAACAAATTATCAAAAACAAACACCAACTATACTCTACAACTCCTCAACAACTTTTCTCACAAACAAATCTTACCAACAAACACTGACAAACGTTCAAAGCAGAAGCAACTTGCTTTAGGAAGGGAACACAGGGAAATACTTTTGCAAGGGAAGTGTGTTTGACTGGGGCTATTTAGACACAGGGCGATCCTCAAACTAAGTACGCTTGGCCTTTTACCTATCTCACTGATTGCGATGAGCAAAGTTCTGCACATGCCCAGTGAGGTCCATATTCGTGCGCGCATGCGCAGTACGGCCGACCCTTCATTTGCATGGGGTCACGGCTCATTACAATGAAGCACGCCCACTTCCTTCCCACTTGCCATAACCACGCCTTACACCTCGGAATTTTGGTTACGGATGGCGCAATTTTGTGCGCAAATGCGCTGTGGATACGGCACTTACGACACCAACTTAGGGCGCCGTAACTTAAATGACATAAGTTAGGTAATACTAAATTTGCACAGCTTTTTGAGAATTCGGCCCATTATGCACAATCAATTCCTCTCTGCTTTGTATGCATACAAGCTCCAAAATATGGTCTGTGAAAAAGGAGACAGCATTAAGGACACCTAGCCATGCACAACAAAGCTATGTTTTTGGCATAAGCTAAAAGAGATCACTTTAATTTAAGCCCTGGCACTTTAATTCATGTATTTCACTTATGTGTAGCTAACACAGGATGTTTACTTATGGTATTTATTGTTTTTGGGTAATTCATCTTATAAGGGACTAGTGTGCTTCCATTATATCAGGTGTGAAAAAATGCTTTCAGAAATGGAAATGTTGGAAATAGTTTATTGTTATCATGTGGAAGTAAACTCCCTCTGTGTTTTGTACCTACAGGTAAGCCTATAATAAGTCTTACCTGTAAATACAGTAAATATCCCCTAAACGTGCACCGCTTAGGAGATATTCACATGCATGGCAGCCGGTGACATCACCGGCACATGTGTACTATGCTGAGAGCAGCTCAGTGAATGAATGGCATGCCGTCCATTGAGAAAGCTGTGCCACGTATGCATGGGCGTCCGCTGAAAAATTTTCAGGGGGGGGGGCGCTTCGGCGATACAGTCGCATTTAACCCTTTCTTTGACCACTAGCGGGGGGGTTAAAAACGCGCCCCCCACGTTAAAATGTAAAAACACCCCACTGTGCCCCCTGAATCTTTCAATATCTCTTTGTCACTACTGTGTACCCCTCTCCACAACTACACCTCTGGACTCCTTTACATTACACAGCCCCTGCACCTCTGGACTCCTTTACATTACACAACCCCCTGCACCTCTGGACTCCTTTACATTACACAGCACCCCACAGCTCTGGACTCCTTTACATTACACAGCCCCTGCACCTCTGGACTCCTTTACATTACACAACCCCCTGCACCTCTGGACTCCTTTACATTACACAACCCCCTGCACCTCTGGACCCTGTTACATTACACAGCACCCTGCACCTCTGTACTCCTTTACATTACACAACTCCCTGCACCTCTGGACTCCTTTACATTACACAACCCCCTGCACCTCTGGACGCCTTTACATTACACAACCCCCTGCACCTCTGGACTCCTTTACATTACACAACCCCCTGCACCTCTGGACACCTTTACATTACACAACCCCCTGCACCTCTGGACACCTTTACATTACACAGCATCCTGAAGCCTTTGGGTTCACACTGGTGTCCTGAAGTTTGTCGCAGTGTATATGCAGTTTTTCTGCATTTAATCCCCACTTCTATTAGCTTGTGTAATTTTACTGTGCTTTCTGAAAGCACACCAAAGATACAGTATAGAGAACATTTGGTGCGCTTTCAGAAAATGTTGTAAAAATGTGTAATCTAATAGAAGTCTGTGGGACTTTAGTGAAAATGGAGATAAATGCAGGAAATCTGTGTATTTACCGGCACTGCATCAGTGTAAACACACTTGAGTCCTAGTTCACATATATGTGATTCCAGTGCGATTCCTGCGTTGCATATTGCTTGCCTTCCGTTCACGCTGCCCTTTGCAAACTGTTACGGGTGTCAATGTAAAATTACTCACACTCCCATATCGGTTTGCAGATTGCAGTGAGAACTGTGAAATGGTGCAGGAATTGGATTGCATAGGTGTAAACACCCATCCACTCCAAAAAAAAAGGTTTTGCTCAGTTATGGTGCAAATGCAATTTCAGCCATACAGTTTGTATGGCTGAATTTGCATCGTACAGACAACCCATGTGATTTGCACAGCAATGCGGTGCAAATCGCATGCAATGTCTATGATCACACAAGTGAAAACCCTGGCTAAAGGATCAGCATAGGGTTAATGAAAGACTGCTAGAGGACCACAGAGGAAAGAGGGGAGTGAAAGATTTGGGAGAGAGAGGGCAGAGTACACAGTGACAATGCTGATAACTCACTTGATGTTCCCAGTAGTTTAGACAGAGGCTCTTTAGCTATCAGCTACTTGTTTAAATGTTCCCGCCCACACACTCTTTTCAGAGCAGCACAAGGGCTGTGCACAGAGCAATGGCATGGACGACAGTACACAGGAACAGAGGGGAGGGAGGGAGGGGGCAGAGCCTATTCAGCCTCTTCCATTTCTGTGGAAGGGGGTGGTTGTACTCACTGGGATGTTACAATTTAACAGAGTGAGATACACAGCATTGTGACAATGGGTCAGTCCACCTGAGCTCTCCCTGCGCTGTCAGCATGTCTCATTGCTGCTGCACTACCAAGCCCGTCCTGCTCTCACTGTTTCAAGTGAGAGTCAAGTGTCTTCTCTTACGATCTCAGGGGGGGTCAAACGACCCCCCTTGCCCTATGGAGCGGACGCCCATGCACGTATGTGACTCCTGTGGACATGCTCAGGAGTGAGGTCACCATGACTTGGCCATTCAAATGGGCAGAGCCCACAAACCCAGAAGGAAAACTGGATGAAGATGGATTCAGCAGAGACAAGACGCCACTGGAGGGATCCATCCTTAGGTAAGTCTGTCACATGTGCTAGTATGTAATGCATACTAACACACTATGACATTACCCGAACTCAAAGCTCATACCTAAACTTGAATGCAGCTATCAGCTACTACCTTGTCTAGAACCCCCAGAAGCTGTAAGCTACGTGTGTCCGTTTTTTGTTCTTCTTACATGTAATTACAGCTTATAATTGATAGGTCATTTTTTTATAGTATGTTTTGCTTTTTCTTTTCAGATAAAATGTATATGTTTATCTTATATTTATTGGAAACATTGTGACAATGAAGCAGTTACTTTTTTGTAATTGCTCCATGAAGTCATGTGTCATATGATCACTTATTTGGAATGATCGCTCTTTTTTGACAGCTTTCTCTACTATTTTTGTTTGTTAAGTGTTTTGATGGATTTGAAGCTGACAGATTATTTGGCTTTTCTGTTATGTGTACAGTTTGATGGCTTAAGAGAGGATAGGGTTGTCTGAAAGTGTTCATTACCTTCTGTCTGTTACCGCTTGGTGGTCTTTCTTCATACTGGATAAGTGCTGGAGATTATTCTTTTATTGTGCATGTCATTACTCTTCTTTTCCAGCAAGGGCTGTTTAGCTAGTATGCAAATAATATTTTTTATCAATAATTGTATTTTAACATTGTTTGAAAGTGAACCCGCAGACTGAAAATAACAAGGACAGATTCAGCTTCTTCCACACAACACAATGCATTTTTAGTGAATAAAAAAAATGGAAGGAAAACATCTATTCTAACTGGTTGTCTAGTTGTTTATCAGAGGACATCTCTTCCTTTCATCTTGTTATACCTGCTCTTTGAAATATTTTTATCTCAGAACTGAGGAACACTCAGTGGAAAATGAAAACGAGGACAAAGACATGAAATGACAAGTTACTTCATATCTTGCAAGGATTAGCTTTGCAGCAATGTGAATAAAACCTTGGGGAAAAATAGTAAAAAAAAAAATTATCTATCTATCTATCTATTTATCTATCCATGTATGTATATATCCTTTTAATTTAAGGAAAACTATATTGGAAGAATGAAATTATTTTAAATATATTTGCCTATTGTTTCTTTGTTGTGTATTGTTGGATTTGCTTTCTTACCAGGTGTCAAAGCATATTTATTTATTCCCATCAAAATAAAGATTACACTCTGTGAATATTTGTTTTCATGATCAATACTTTTCCTGCATTTTTAGATTAACTACACAGAATTTGTAAAACTGCTTAAGAATATCCACTTGCCAGGTAGTTTGAGGAAAATCTGCCATGATAAAAATACGTAGACTTCAATTTCAGAGCTAATATTGCTGCTAGACTGGTTAGTGCTTTCTGATTAACTTGCCCAGAGAATACATTCCTGGAACTCTGTGTTCAATTGCACTTACTTTTTCCAGGTCTGTGGCTCAAAGTATTAATGTCACAGCCAGCCAGAATAACTAGCATTTTCAGATGGAGGTTGACAACTGTGGCCTATATGTTACTCTCAATGTAGGTTTCCCTGTGTTTTCAATTTAATAATATGTTAAACATGTCCATTCTCATATTTTTTTATTTCTTTAAAATTTTTGTGAATCTAATATGTTTTCAAATGTTTACGTAAAGAAACCAGTGCTGCTTTGAAATCCCGCTACTCCAGGGGTAAATTTCAAAGCTGCAGATCAGTGCTTTTGCGACTCTCGATTTCAATGTGGCTTGCTACTTAATTTAACATAAATCAATGCAAGTCACAAATAAATCGCAAAAAAGTAGTGCAGGAACCTTTTTCTACATCACTGCATCTTGAGTCATGTGATTTTGAACTGTCAAATCGCATGACAAATCAAACTAGTGTGAACCGGGGCTTAGTGTTAAGGTATTATTAGGTAGATTCACAAAGAGTTAGGCTGGCTTATCAGTAGATAAGCCGACCTAACTCTGAATCTACACCGGCGTTTGTTTAAGCGTATGCTCAAACAGAGATGCGCTTAAACAAAGCTAAGATAGGCTGGCTTGCGTCGTTCTATCTTAGCTTGCAATGTTTCTGATGGCCGCTAGATGGCGCTTCCATTGCGGCCGGCGTAGATTATGTAAATGAGGGGATACGCCGATTCACGAACGTACGCCAGGCCTACGCCGTCAAATTACGCAGTTTCTGTAAGGGATAGGACGCCTACAGTTAGAGCTATGCTCTAGTGGCCTAGCCAATGTTAAGTATGGCCACCGTTCCCGCCGCAAAATTCGAAATGTTAGCGTCGTTTGCGTAAGTCGTCCGCGAATCGGGATTTACGTCGTTTACGTCCACGTCAAAATCAATAGGCCCGTACGGCGTACTTAGCCGCAATGCGCACTGGGAAATGTAGTCGCCCGGCGCATGCGCAGTGTCAAAAACTGTGAGGTCAAGCCTCATTTCCATACAACACGCCCCCCTCCAAGTCATTTGAATTAGGCGCACTTACGCCCGCTCGTTTGAGGCTACGCCGCCGTAGATTAGCAGGTAAGTGGTTTGAAAATCACTACTAGCCTAACTAATTTACGGCGGTGTAGCCTAAACAGGCTAGGCTAGGCCGTCTTAAAGATAAGCCTTTCTACGTGAATCTACCTATATGTACCTTGATTAAATGTTATATATATATATATATATATATATATATATATATATATATATATATATATAGAATCAGGGCTGACATTTACAACATATAACATAGAAAACACAGTGATTGTGCTTTACTCCCTTAGTTATGTCTGTGCAAATCTTTAGACAAACCTCTGTCAGTGAAAGGTCACTGAAACCAAGGAGATCATTCAGCTCAGGCAGCACATTCTGGAAAAAAATACTCTCTGTAAGCAGATCACCTTGTAGTTGACAAAGCAGCTCTTCAACTTGAATGCTTATTGTAGCAAAAGAAAACAGACACAAGAGGTAACCCACAATCTACCACAAAAGGCAAAATAAACAAAAATTACCTATATACTATGATTGCCTATAATGACTATATAAACAGGTAAACATAAAAAAAAAGGCAAGGGACTGCCCTATATCTTAACAGTAATGCCTTACTGTAAATTAATACTTTAAAGAAGTTAAATATTTGGAGGTGGTTAAATAACCAGAAATGTATTCTACTGGCAATTTATCAATGTTGCTTCCATCTGCTTTGCATGGCTAATATTTTAAAATTGTCCTTTCTTTTTTAATTTATTTTTATTCTATATTTAGGCCTTCGGGATCAGGTGAGTGGACCCTAATTAAGCTCAACTTTCTAAACATCATCCAATAAGGAGAGCCCACCACTCCTGAACAATCGACCCAAAAGCAGCCTGATTCTCAAAACTCCCGCTCAAAACAAACCCTACTTTCAAGTCACCAACCCAAAGCAGGCCCTAATTTTAGACCACTGGTCATTAGCAGGCTTCACTCTCAAAACACCATCCCAAAGGAAGCCTAGCTTTTGAATCATCAACCTAAATCAGCTCCCACTTCCAAACCCGCCAATCCAAAGGAGGCATAACTTTTTAAACATTGGCTAGAATGAGGCACCCCTCTCAGCACCAACACCAGCCTAAAAAAAGGGCCCACTTTCAAAACACCAGTTCAAAGGAGGCCTCACTGTAAAAACCACCAACCTTGAAGTGGTCCCAATCTCAAATAGCTTGTTACAATGTTTCTTAGTGAATAACTAATTTAAATTGGCAGATATTAATAAATAATCTCTGATGAAAATTATGACACTTATGCTGATAAACACGATCGAACATTCCGACATCAAAACCGTGGATTTTTTGCCAAAGGATCCAAACTCGTCTTGCATGCACACGGTCACACAAATGTTGTCGGAAATTCCGAACGTCAAGAACGAGGTCACGTACAACACTACTAACACAACACTGTTGTACTGTATCATTGGCTAAATAATGGAGCTGTGGGACATGGTATCAGAGAGTATTACCAGCAATCAAATTATCAGAGGATGAAATCAAGTAAATATCACCTGTTAAAATTTTTATATATGTTATTTGTTGATACAGTTCAGCAACACAAAGCAAGAAAGATAATGAATGATATTTCTGTCCATTGTTGATAAACAAAGAAGTCATATAATTACCAGGTAATTAATAAAACATGACCCAGGAAATAAATAGTAACATTGGGAACCAATTTTTTTTAAACTAAAACATTTCTTTTTTTTGTAAGAGGGAGAACAGAATTCTGGGAGAGGGGATAAAGCCTGTGTTGGAAAGGAGTAGCTCTTTTGGGACCAAGGCCTTTAGATGGAAGCAGTGACCCGTACGGTCGGAGGAGAGCGAGTCAGTGCTGTGGCCTAGGCAGCGGGGGAGACCTTCAAGGAGAGTGTGCGGATGTGTCCGTCATTGGCAGGCCACTATCATCATCCACAGTACAGATCTGGCTGAATCATTGTGCTGCAGCGTGCGCGGTCAAGCACCCCCTTCCCTGGTCCCTGTATCTGCAGGAGCCTGCTTTAGGACCTTCCTGACATTTTTTCAAGGTTCGTATTATCTGGATTGGTAGTCAGGCAGAATCCCACCCTTTTTTCACCCCAAGAGACACTGCATGCAGACACCTTTACTTTGCTTCCCTCACTAAAGCGACACTTGCTGATAAAACCTTGGATGTTATTGTCCAGGAACTGCACCAGGCTCTTGTTTTGACCTAGCTGAAGACACATAACACCTGCAATCACAAGGACTCTTTTTTTTGCTCTATCCGCCCCACCAAAGGGACATTCTGTATCTCATTTGTCCATATCTTTAGGGAACTCTTTTCAGAGACCAAGGTCTTATATTTTGTATAAAGTCTGTTGAAACATTCTTGAGTTTTGTTGATTGTGGGGTTGTGGCGTCATGAGGCAAGTAGTCTGGCACAAAGCTGGTCATTCTCCTTCCATTTTCTTACCTGTGGTCATAGGCCTTATTCAGGTTACAAGTTGCTGCTCTCTTTACTCAGTAAAACTCCATGTTCCTGATTATACTATTTATTTGTAAAACAAGGAAAGGGGCGCCTCTGAGTATGTATCATTAAAACATTTAATAAACAACAATATCCACTCACATGAAGGAATGCAGAGTTGAGTTCGGGATCCATAACTGGGCTGAAGAGATGAGATGGGACTGCAAGGCACCACATCAGATCCTTGGCAGGAAGGGTTGGGATAGCTGAGCACAGCAAGGTCTCCTTCAAGGGCCCAGGTTTGGCATACCACAGTCAGGTGGGGTCAGAAGAGGTCCATTTGGCATGGATATGGGTTCCAAAGAGTTTAGTGAGGAAGGGGAGACATCAGAGCTAGTGGCTGGCAAAAGTCGTCCGGATTCCGCAATAGATGGAGAGACACGGCCCTGTGATCAGAGGCCAGAATGAGGCTTGGGCAGCAAGCACAAAGCACGGCGTCGGGCTGTGATGTCACAGATGTTCGACGCATTTCATTTCACAAAACAACCCCCATTCCACTAACATTGTCTTTTTTGGTTGCTATATCGATGACCGAATTGTAATCTGGGATGGCCCCCCCTGATCTGATCACTTAATTTGTGACTCATTGTAACCACAATCCCTACGGCTTATCTTTTACCCACGTTTCTGACCCTACCAGCCTAGCTTTTCTAGACTTAGAATAAGGCCACGCTGATGAGACCATGATCACAAAAAAATACGCAAAACCCACGGCTGGCAACTCTTTCCTGCACTATAAGAGTTGCCATTACCCAAAATGGACACAGAATATACCGAAAGAACAGTTTTGTCATTTACAGCAAAACTGTACCCTGGACACTGACTATGACGCATTATGTATTCCCTTGAAAACACAATTTGCTGACAAAGAATACCCCAAAGCATTGGTGGATCAAGCCTATGACTATTACTATTATTCAAAGGCAAACCGGCCAAAACAGATAAAGAAAAAATAGATCACTCCACGAGATTCATTACCACATTCCACTTTCAATATAAAAAAAATGGAAAACATATTCAGTAAACATTGGATTATCTTACAACAAGATCCCCTCCTCAAAACCATCCTCCCGCCAGTACCGAGAATCACTTACCGTAAAGTCCCCAGCCTTAAAAACAACATAGCTCGTAGTAAACTAAAAACCAACCAGACTATCGCCACTCCCACTACCCTCATACATAAAAAAGCAAAAACGTGTTAATTTGTTCAACATGGTAAAAAATCTTTTCATTCCAAGGGCAAAACCTACCCACTAGACCACTTTAAGAAGAAAAATGTTACTGCGCTGATCTAATTATCCAGAGGTATTTAATCTCTGGGAATATGGACATAAGTGAAATATCAGGGCCACAATGTACCCAATCTTAAGTGTGAATAACCTGAATACAAACAATAAAAAATATAAGAAATATATGAGACATACAAATGTGACACAGTGATTTCAAACTTAAATCATATATCTAGATCAGTGTGTCAGCATACAATCCATATGCCACAGTGCTTCTATGAGAAAAATGGCTGTTGCTGCTACTGACCAACCAAATAGTGAAAACAATACGAAAGATATTACAAAAAAATATATTATATATATATATGTGTGTGTAAAAACCCAATATGCAGTACGCCAACTGCACCGTGAGTTGTCCAATAACCAATATTGGAACAAAATAAAATAAATATCAATAAAAGTGAAATAATTATCAAACAACCATACAAATGTGCAATGTGCTGGCTGCACTTAAAAATAGTCCAAATGACAGGCAATCTTGCTCTTATACAATAGGTTCCAGCAAACACAAGGTTCAATGTTGGTAATGCTGTGTACAGGAAAGTGCCGCTATCTCTTCCACCCGACAAAGATGTGCCACCATCACCAATGGTTAAAATCAACACTCACCAGACCCCAGATATTATTAGGCTCCAAAGTGGTGTCTTTTCTTTGTCGGTCAGTGGGTGTTGCCTCCTTTTCCCTTTTACAAGGTGTCATCAATTCCTCAAAAACAAGGGGCTCATCATGGTGTAGTATATTAAAATATGTATTTATTTAAAAAAGGTAAAAAAATATAACACTTACAATATAAAGTGCCTCTGACCGGCACTGAGTGTCTTTGGCAGTGTCAACCGTTAAAAGCCGCTGACCAGCATTTAAGTGGCGTCCTAAGAGGTGTGCTTGCCCCGCTGTGCTCCGCATGTATTGCTACAAGGGGTCCGTGCGCGCTGGTGTGCTGCACCCTCAATGTGTGTGTCCAAACAGCCTCTACGCGTTTCGCTAGTTGCGTCGTCAGGAGAGCTGTGGACACTACTGTTTAGGCTGTATTTATACCCCTGTGGATTCCCTGAAATGCTGCAAGGTAGTCACAGGAAACAGGAAGTCTTCCGGCCACCATCTTAGCTGGTGGTGCAGGAAGTTCCTGTTCCACCATTTTGGTTCCTGGATACCTGGCTTTTTGCCAGTCCTGGCCATTCACAGGAAACAGGAAGTCTTCCAGCCGCCATCTTAGCTGATGGTGCCGGAAGTTCCTGTTCCACCATTTTGGTTACTGGATACCTGGCTATTTGCCAGTCCTGGCTGTTGTTACTGGGTGTCAGCAATAAAAATATAAATATAAATATGCCCAGCAGCCAGGGTGGCTGTATGTGTGGGGCGCTATGTGCGCTGCTACCTCCGTTCGTTTGTGCACCTCCCCCCACCCCCGTGTGCGGGCGCTTGTCGCCCTGTGTGTTATTCCCTGTATTATCGCCGCAACCGGAAGTGCTTGTGTGGCCACCTTGCCTCCGTTACCGGAAGTGTCCGTTCCGCCATTTTGGTTACTGGCATCCTGTGTTAGTCTATGCCTATTTTAGGTAATGGCTAATTCCCCACACAGGATGTAATATTGGTTATTTTAGCTACTGGCAATAGTCCCTGTGTAGCAGTCACCGTCTCTGGTTGACGCTGCCAGGGACACTTTACAAAAAACAACATTTTATCACCTATATTACTGTAAGTGGTCAAAAACTATGTTTACTAAAAGTTTTATTTACTAAAAATTAATCAAACACCATGAGGCCATAAAAAGCAGGAAACAAATACAGTTTTCATTTTTCTGCTGCTATATTTTAACTTTTCTATATAAACCCTTCTCAGTGTATATCATTACTGATATTTTAACCCTATATAATTAATACGCATACTCGTTGGTTTCTGATACTTGATGGTAGGTGATCCATCATCAAGTGATCTAGTGCTGTTTCTTAGATGCTGTTTCTTAAAGGGGAACTGCTCTAATTGCATACATACTAGAAATATTGATGTTATCAACTTATTAATGGAATGCTTAGGGGGAATGAAATGCGGAATACTTAAAACATCAAAAATCTTCCAAAAAACAATTTATATCTAATTCCACATTCATTCCCACACATACAGCCACCCTGGCTGCTGGGCATATTTATATTTATATTTTTATTGCTGACACCCAGTAACAACAGCCAGGACTGGCAAATAGCCAGGTATCCAGTAACCAAAATGGTGGAACAGGAACTTCCGGCACCATCAGCTAAGATGGCGGCTGGAAGACTTCCTGTTTCCTGTGAATGGCCAGGACTGGCAAAAAGCCAGGTATCCAGGAACCAAAATGGTGGAACAGGAACTTCCTGCACCACCAGCTAAGATGGTGGCCGGAAGACTTCCTGTTTCCTGTGACTACCTTGCAGCATTTCAGGGAATCCACAGGGGTATAAATACAGCCTAAACAGTAGTGTCCACAGCTCTCCTGACGACGCAACTAGCGAAACGCGTAGAGGCTGTTTGGACACACACATTGAGGGTGCAGCACACCAGCGCGCACGGACCCCTTGTAGCAATACATGCGGAGCACAGCGGGGCAAGCACACCTCTTAGGACGCCACTTAAATGCTGGTCAGCGGCTTTTAACGGTTGACACTGCCAAAGACACTCAGTGCCGGTCAGAGGCACTTTATATTGTAAGTGTTATATTTTTTTACCTTTTTTAAATAAATACATATTTTAATATACTACACCATGATGAGCCCCTTGTTTTTGAGGAATTGATGACACCTTGTAAAAGGGAAAAGGAGGCAACACCCACTGACCGACAAAGAAAAGACACCACTTTGGAGCCTAATAATATCTGGGGTCTGGTGAGTGTTGATTTTAACCATTGGTGATGGTGGCACATCTTTGTCGGGTGGAAGAGATAGAGGCACTTTCCTGTACACAGCATTACCAACATTGAACCTTGTGTTTGCTGGAACCTATTGTATAAGAGCAAGATTGCCTGTCATTTGGACTATTTTTAAGTGCAGCCAGCACATTGCACATTTGTATGGTTGTTTGATAATTATTTCACTTTTATTGATATTTATTTTATTTTGTTCCAATATTGGTTATTGGACAACTCACGGTGCAGTTGGCGTACTGCATATTGGGTTTTTACACACACATATATATATATATATAATATATTTTTTTGTAATATCTTTCGTATTGTTTTCACTATTTGGTTGGTCAGTAGCAGCAACAGCCATTTTTCTCATAGAAGCACTGTGGCATATGGATTGTATGCTGACACACTGATCTAGATATATGATTTAAGTTTGAAATCACTGTGTCACATTTGTATGTCTCATATATTTCTTATATTTTTTATTGTTTGTATTCAGGTTATTCACACTTAAGATTGGGTACATTGTGGCCCTGATATTTCACTTATGTCCATATTCCCAGAGATTAAATACCTCTGGATAATTAGATCAGCGCAGTAACATTTTTCTTCTTAGAGCACTATTGACCCCCACTAAGGGCACACAGTACTGCAGCAGATCACAGTTCACATTTATTTATTTATTTATTTTCTTTTGCGCCGGTGACACTCACAACCAATTGTTTTCCACTAGACCACTTGTACAGCTGTTCATCTGACTTTGTCATGTATGTTCTCACTTGCCCCTGTGGGTTGATTTATGTTGGTTGAACTATCTGCCCCTCTGGATTTATAATCTTGATGTTCTTTCGCCAGGTGGCTTGAACGAAGGGATAGAGATAGCTACTGTATTATAGTGATTTTATATTAGACAATTGAACCTAACATTATTATTATTATTAATATTTTCTCTTATGGTATTATCTACCCTTTTATTCATATAGATATCTCTGTCATTTTTACCACAGGCTTCTTTACACTTATCTCTATATGGGCGTGGCGAGTTCGTTCTCCAGTAAATATATAGTTAAAGGATCACTAAAGGAAAATTATTTTTTTGCTGAAATGACTGTTTACAGGGTATAGAGACATAATAGTTAACTGATTCCTTTTAAAAATGATTAAAAATAGATAAAAATCAATCATATAATGTGCCTTTTAGATGCAAAAACGAAACTGAAAGTAGTTTAGTCTTTGCATGTTATTTTATGCCTCTGTGCTGGACAGTGCCATAGAGAGTCATGGCTAGGAAAACGAAACTAAACTCTCCCATGACTTTTTTCATACGGAGCCAGACAACCAGGAAGTGTCCAGAACAGAGCAGTTTTACAGCAACATCAGAGCAAAAACGAGCAATGAGGACATGAAACCAGGACTGCAGTAAGGTAAAGAAAGCTATTTAGCTAAAAAAAAAAATTCCTTTAGTGACCCTTTAAGATAGAGCAATCAAGCTTTGTTTGCCTTGTTCTCAGTATGACCTATCCTTTCCACATGTATACATAGATAATTAGATATACATATATATTATCTTTCTAAGCCCTGACTCCTGGTGCCCCCCCTCTCCCCCCACCCCTCCTCAACACCCTCCTTTTTCTTTCTGCATGTACCGTACACATGTATACATGTATATACTGTATGTGTACATGCATGCACATTTAAAATGTATTAGTTCAATATTGATGTTTATTTATTATCTATTCTATGATCTCCCCCCCTACTTTCCGTCCCAATCTAACCCCCAACACCACCACCCCCCGCCCTCCCCTCTCTCCCTCCTCCCCTTCATCCCCCCAGCCTCTTATACACCATCTAAGATTTTTTGCGTATATATGACTTTTTTTTTCTTTTACTCAAATATTTTTTCTTTTGTTTTCGTTATTGCTTGTTAAATACAAAAGTTTATGAACAGAGAAATAATAAACATTTCATAAACATATATGGCTTGATTAATATATGATGAATTGACTTAATTTAATGATATTTAATTTTAATCCCATCCAATTTAACTGATATTTAATCTAATATGAGTTTGATCGGCTTAACCTAAGATTCTTTACTCGAATTTAGCAATAGAACTGTCCAACTCGTAATGAAACTGGCACGCATCCCTTCCGCTTTTAATGAAAATGATCATCATCAGTTACATTTATTTTTATTTTTATATACAGTATATATATATATGTGTGTGTGTGTGTGTGTGTGAATGAATGAATGAATGACTTGTATAGCGCAACGCATGCAAACTGAATCGCCTCTGGGCGCTTTTTCCAGCCAGTATCTGCTTGGCTGGTGCGGTCATTTTTACCCCGTAGGATCATGACACGCTAGGGACACACAGTATACTGGGCCAATTTGGACGAGATCCAATTTACCTACCAGCATGTCTTTGGAGTGTTGGAGGAAACCGGAGTACCCGGAGGAAACCCACGCAGACACAGGTAGAACATGCAAACTCCAGGCAGATGGTGTCGTGGTTGGGATTCGAACCAGCGAACCTTTTTGCTGCTAGGCGAAAGTGCTACTCACTGCACCACTGTGTATATTTATTTTTTTCACCGATTAATTATGCATGATGTTTTTTATCTATTTATGATGTATTTATTTTTGGTATACTTCCATGCTTGCATTGTATATCTTAATGTCGTTGTTTGCCCATGTTAAATGCTGGCTTTCTTCCATTAACACGCTGGCTCCGCCCCCTGTCAGTCTATAATTTTTTTTTACCCCATGTTTTACACCATGGGCCTAATCCACAGCCAGCGGCGCAAATTAAGTTACTCAAAACTTATGTCATTTAAGTTACGGCGCCCTAATTTGGTGTCGTAAGTGCCGTATCCACAGCGCCCTGTGTATAAATAGCCCCAGACAAACACACTTCCCTTGCAAAAGTATTTCCCTGTGTTACCCTTCCTAGAGCAAGTTGCTTGTGCTCTGAACGTTTGTCTGTGTTTTTTGGTGAGTTGTGTGTGATAGAGAAGTTTTGGAGGAGTATTAGATTGTAATTGGTGTTTGTTTCTGCTTAGTGTATTTTCTGTTTGTTTTTTTCTGAGTGTATTTTTTGTTTGTTTTTTTCTGATTGTATTTTGTGTTTGTTTTTTGCTGATTGTATTTTGTGTTTGTTTTTTGCGTGTTTGTTTTTGAATTTGTAGTAGCTGTCTGCTTGTGTGTTTTGCTTTTTGTGTGTTTCTTCTGTGAGTTTTTTTGTTTGTTTGTTGTGTGTGTATTTTTGTTTGTTTGTCCTGTGAGTTGATTCTTGTTGCTGAGTGGTGTCTGTGATGGCACCCAAGCGCAGGAAGCTCAATTTTAATCAGGTTGAGAAGCAAATTCTTGCTCGGGCCATCGTCCTATATGGGCGATATTTACATGGCCCTGATAGCCGGAACACCGCCTCGGCCGAAAGGAAGGCGATAATAAAAAAGATTACGGATCAGATCAATGCGGCGGGGGGAGAGATGAGGACCCCCGCTGGCATCCAAAAGAAGATCAACGATCTAAAGAGCGTGGTCCGGAACAAGGTGGCAAAGATCAATGCCCATACCACGGGCACTGGAGGAGGGGGACCCTGTCCCATCCGTCTGAGTGAGGAGGAATGGGCAGTGGCCCAGTGTTTCCACCCAGAGCAGGTGGTGGGCCTGCGTGGATATCAGTCAGATGTTGCTGTGAGGCCAGGTACGTTTTTGGTTTTTCTATCTGGTGATTAGCATGTGTGGGTGGGGGAAGGGAAGATGTGCCAAGTGTGTGGATCCTCAAACCTGTGATTGTTTTGTGTCCTCCACAGATGACCAGGAGGTTGCTGGGCCATCAGGCCAGGCTGCTGCACCACCCCAAGGACAAGAGGCTGCTGATGAGTCCCAAGAAGGGCAGGATTCCCCAGGGGAGGGGATTGGCCAAACCTCCCCTCATGAGGAGGTTGAGGGGGAGGAGGATGAGGGGGTGGAGGAAGAAGATCTGCAGATTGGCAGAGAAGTCCTTTTGGCCTCGGATATGATGGCCTTTGAGGCTACCCCTGAGGCTACCACAGAGGCTACCCCAGAGGCTGGCAGCAGTCAGGCCACCATCAGGGGTAGCCCCTCCCACTCCTCCCCCAACAGGCCGCAACCCACAAGGGTCACTCTCTCCCCTCCTCCCAGGCCACAAGCCTCAGGGGCAGGCAGGATGGTGACCCAGGAGACCAGGGGGGTGGCCGAGCGTCTGCCGGGCAGTCTGCAGAGGGACAATGCCCGGCAGACCCGCCATCTGGGTCAGATAAAAGAGACTCTGACCCAGATGGAGCACAGCCTGGTTGCAATTAAGGAGTCACTCGGTGATGGGGCCACAAACTCATTGGCGGTCATCACATGCTTGTGGGACCTGAAGACCGCCACAACTGGCGTGGCCCAGGAGGTGACTGCCCTGACCCAGGCTGTGCAGGACAATACCAGGGCTGTCCAGGACAATACCAGGGCTGGCCAGGCCAATACGGCTGCCGTCACTCTCTGTCTTACAAGGATAGCCGTGGCCTTGGAGGGCAGGCCAGCAGGAGGACAGACCCCAGGGGAGGCTCCTCCTTCCCGTGCTCACCCACCCCCCCATGAAGATACTCCCTCCCCTGCTCACACCACCCCCATGAAGATACTCCCTCCCCTGCTCACACCCCCCCATGAAGATCCTCCGGTTGGCCGTGGCCATGCCCATGTCCGTGCCCGTGGGCGGCCCAGACGTAGCAATCGCCGCCGCAATTAATTTGCAGGGGTACTTTTGTTTTTTTATTTTTATGATTTTTTTAAATATTTTTATGATTTTGTTTATTATACTGTACTTATGATTTGGTTTATGTGTGTGAATGATGTGTGAATGTGGGGGGGGGTGGCATTCCTGATTAAATAAGGGTGTCACTCTCAGTTTTGGTGGAGTAGGGATCCCCAGGACCAGGGAGAAGTGATCCCAGGTCCCTGAATGGTGTATGAATGCACAGTAACAGAATTGGAGCCGTGGCGGGGCGTTACTGCTCCCAAGTACCGGGGGGAGGGGTACTTGGATCTAATCCAATTAGATGTGCATGTGATGTGTCTGTGCTAGGGACCACAGTGGTGTGCATTCATGCATTCTCATTGTGACATAATTAATGTGTGTGTTTACTGTGCAAAGATGCATTCTGCGAGGCGTCTCCTGACTGCTGTTCCCTCAGAAGAGGGGGTACCCTCGGTCACTGAAGTCACTAGTCTAGCTATGCGCATGGATGCCCCTGGCATGTTGGCATACAGATTGTAGTCCAGCAAGTGTGTGTGCTCAGCTCTTCCTTAATGGTGTTGCTTTAGCTGACCTTTACACGGCATGTGTAAAATTAGGGCTGCTTTTATAAAGTGTAAATTTACACATTGAAACTAACAGAAGCGCACAGGGCGTAATCCACGGCGCACACACTTAATTTTGTGGATCGCCCTATCTCCCTCATTTGCATCTTTGCCTATCAAAACAGCGGCGTGTCTAGCGTAATTTGCGCACGAAAAAGCGCCGGTGTAATTATTTTAGGTAGGACGTAAAAACCTGATTTTAAGGCGTATCTCTCGCAAAGATACGCGCCGTGTAAATTTTAATTACACCGCGTATCTCGAGTTAAGTCGGCGCATCTGCTTTGTGAATCAGGCCCCATGTTCTTACATTCCATGCTTGAGAAAGAAGCGCGGCTATTCTTCCGCCAATAGCGAGCCATCTCTGAAACACGTTGCACATCTGTGACATCACCGCCCAGCGCCGTGCTCTTTGCTTGCTGCCCAAGCCTCATTCTGGTCTCTGATCACACGCCTGTGTCTCTCCATCTATTGCAGAAGCCACACGACTTTTGCCAGCCACTAGCTCTGACGTCTCCCCTTCCTCACTAAACTCTTTGGAACCCATATCCATGCCAGATGGACCTCTCCTGACCCCACCTCACTGTGGTATGCCAAACCTGGGCCCTTGAAGGAGACCTTGCTGTGCTCAGCCATCCCACACCTTCCTGCCAAGGATCTGACGTGGTACCAGCAAAAATGGACCTGCTTTGACTTGCAGTCCCATCTCATCACTTTAGCCCAGTTACGGATAATGAACTCAACTCTGAATTCCTTCATGTGAGTGGATACTGTTGTTTATTAAATGTTTTAATGATACATACTCAGAGGCGCCTCTCTCCTTGTTTTATTATAGCTCGCTGGAACCTGCTTCTGGTCTTCTCGGCAGCTGCCCTGACCGACCTATTGATTTATATGAACACGAGTGTATATACACATCTTTATACATCTCTTTTATCCCTGTCCTTGGACTATTTGGTACTACACTGAACTATATTATTGAGGTATCTGTGCACTGCGCCTTTTTACTTATTTTACGTTTTATCGTATTTATTTGTGCTAAGTATTAATAACCTCATATTTGCCTACATCACCCCTTTTCTTGACTTGTTTAACTGCAAAACCCTGAGTAAAGAATTACTGTGTCATAGTTTTTTGTCTGAGTAATTATATTCAGGGTGTCAGAGGTGTCAGGAGACTTGCAAGGTCAAGGCAACCATTGGGGCAGAAATCTTTAAGGTGCTCCCACAGGGGGTAGACCTACATATGCAATAAAAGTAATATTTAAAACTTAACTCTAGCTTAACCTTTATTTTAGATTTAGAAGTGGTGCTGTCTGTATTCCCACTGAAATGTCCTTTTGCTTCTTGGAACTTGTGACAGTGGGTCAGAGGGACAAGAAATGAAGTGAAATCTATCCAAGACTTTCAAAAAAAGTGACAGTAATTTTTAGAAGTGGTAGAAAGTGTTAGAACCTGGTCAGTTGCACAGGGTTTAGACAGGAAAACACATACATATATACAGTGGCCCGGATTCAAAGAGATTTGCCCCTTTTTTACTGAGGCACAGGGCAGCGTTTTTGCCCTGCGCCCCCGCAAATTATCTGCGCTGCACGCGATTCACGGAGCAGTAGCTCCGTAAATTGCGTGTGTGCTCTTTAAAATTGCCCTGCGTAAGGGCGCCTAATGTAAATGATCCCATAGGGGGCGGGAATCATTTAAATTAGGCGCGCTCCAGCGCCGAGCGTAGAGCGCGTGCTCCGTCTGGAAACTTTCCCGACGTGCATTGCGGCAAATGACGTCGCAAGGACGTCATTTGCTTCCAAGTGAACGTGAATGGCGTCCAGCAAACGACGTGAAATTCTAATTTGGCGACGCGGGAACGACAGGTATCCTTTAGCATTGGCTGCCCCTACTATTAGAAGGGGCAGCCTTACGCTAAACACGCCGTACGGAAACAACGTAACTTGCGTACGCAGGGCTCGCGCAACATTGTGAATCGGTGTTAGTATGCAATTTGCATACTATACACTGAGCACAATGGGAGCGCCCCCTAGCGGCCATCGCAAAAATGCAGCCTAAAATATGCGTGGCATAAGAGCCTTATGCCACGCAGATTTTAGGCTGCAGTCGGCGTTACAATGTTCCTGAATCAGGAGCATTCGTAACGCCGGAGCAAGTAAGCAATTGCGCTGTGTAACCTATGGTTACACAGGCGCAATTGCTACTTGAATCCGGGCCAGTATATATATATCATTGTTATATTTGTTACACTGTGCACTTTATACTTATTTCATTTGAACTTTCTAGTGCATAAATAGTTTGTATTTAGCACTTTTTATAATTGCTGCATTTTTATTAACCACTTTAGCCCCAGACCATTTTGCTGGTCAATGACCGGGCCACTTTTTGCGATTCGGCACTGCGTCCCTTTAACTGACAATAACGCGGTCTGCGACGTGGCTCCCAAACAAAATTTTCGCCTTTTTTCCCACAAATAGAGCTTTCTTTTGGTGGTATTTGATCACCTCTGCGGTTTTTATTTTTTGCAATATAAACAAAAATAGAGCAACAATTTTGAAAAAAAAATTATATTTTTTACTTTTTGCTGTAATAAATATCCCCCAAAAATATATAAAAACAAATGTTTTTCCTCAGTTTTGGCCGATACGTTTTCTTCTACATATTTTTTGTAAAAAAAATCGCAATAAGCGTTTATTGATTGGTTTGCGCAAAAGTTATAGCGTCTACAAAATAGGGGATAGTTTTATGGCATTTTTATTAATATTCATTTTTTTACTAGTAATGCCAGCGATCAGAGATTTTTATCGGTACTGAAACCTTATGGAAGACACTTCGGACACTTTTGACACATTTTTGGGACCATTGGCATTTTTATAGCGGTGAGTGCTATAAAAATGCATTGATTACTGTAAAAATGCCACTGCCAGGGAAGGGGTTAACACTAGGGGGAGAGGAAGGGGTTAAATATGTTCCCTAGGTGTGTTCTAACTGAAGGGGGGGTGGGACTGACTAGGGCAAATGACAGATCGCTGTTCATACATTGTACAGTACCGAGAATGTGTTTCCAGCACGACAGCATTCGGATTCTCGGTGACAGGGTGCCGACATCTAGCACTCGCTGGAATAGACAAAGCACATTCCAGCGAGTGCGTCATAGAAGCGATGGGGATACGACTTGTATTCCTGCAAATTCTAGCTGCAGCGTTTGGTATAAATCCTGAGGGGGAACTCCACGCCAAATTTTAAATAAAAAACCAGCATGGGTTACCCCAGGGGCATACCCCTTAGGCCTGGTATGGGTTGTAAGGAGACCCCCCTACGCCGAAAAAACGGCGTGGAGGTCCCCCCACAATCCATACCAGACCCGAATCCAAAGCACACTGCCCGGCCGGTCAGGAAAGGAGTGGGGACGAGCTGACGAGCTGTACCAGGCCGCATGCCCTCAACATGGGGGGGTTGGGTGCTCTGGGGCAAAGCACCCCAAAGCACCCTGTCCCCATGTTGATAAGGACAGGACCTCTTCCCGACAACCCTGGCCGTTGGTTGTCGGGGTCTGCAGGTGGGGGGCTTATCGGAATCTGGGAGCCCCCTTTAATTAGGGGGCCCCCAGATACGGCCCCCCCACCCTAGGTGAATGAATATGGGGTACATCGTACCCCTACCCATTCACCTGGAGGCAAAGTGTAAAAGAAAATAAACACACGACACAGGGTTTTTAAAGTAATTTATTAGTCAGCTCCGGAGGCCCCCCCTGTCTTTTTTAGCTCTTTTACCAGGGGGGCCTTCTTCTTCGGCGAGGGGGGTTGTGTCGGTCTTCACCGCCGTCTGGTTCTCTTCCGCTCTCCGGGGGTCTTCTCCTCTCTCCGGGGGTCTTCTTCCATCCTCTCTGCTGTCATCTCGGTGCTCCCCGGTTCTTCTCCCGCTCGCTCTCTGGTGCCTTCTTCAGGGCTGGCCGCCGCTATCTTCGTGTTAGCTCAATTACTAGCAGCGGCCAGCCCGCTCTTCTGTGACATCTTCTGCCTTCTTCTCTTCTTCCGATGTTGACACAACGCTTCTTCCTGCTGTAATGACGGGTGCGCGGTTCGCACCGATTTATATAGGCCTCTTATGATGTCACAGTCCCATCATGCTCCGGTACCGAACATGTTAGAGTGAAAAGCTCTAAAAAGCTAGGTTTAATAAGACTCACAAATCCATATTCTCTATAAGCTGAAGGCCATGTAAGTTGTCACCACACACATACAGATATATTTTTGTATTTAATGGGAATGATTTTAATATTGCCCCATATTTATTTCTGCATGGCAATAAAGAAGAGTGGTGGATAGGATAATAGGATCCTGGTATTTGACAAATTGTAGAAGGTGTTAGGCCCCATACACACGATAGAATCCATCCGCTGAAAAATCCCAGCGAATGGGTTTCAGCGGATAGATCCTATGGTGTGTACACTCCAGCGGATCTGTTTCCGCGGATATTTATCCCCTGGGATGGATTTCCAGCGGATAAATATTTGATGACATGCTATCAAATCTATCCGCTGGAATCCATCCCAACGGATGGATCCGCTGGTCTGTACAGACTCACCGGATCCATCCGTCCGAAGGGATCCCCCGCATGCGTCGTAATGATTCGACGCATGCGTGGAATTCCTTATATGACAGCGTCGCGCACGTTGCCGCGTCATAATCGCGGCGACGGCGCGACACGTCATCGCCAGAGGATTTCGGCGTGGATTTCCATGCGATGGTGAGTACACTCCATTGCATGGAAATCCGCGGAAATCCTCGAGAGGATTTATCCGTGGAAACGGTCCGCTGGACCGTATCTGCGGATAAATCCTCCCGTGTGTATGGGGCCTTAGACATTGTACCACTGAGAGGGGAAACACCATCCACATGGATAGACCTATACATTGTTATACCTGAGAAGAGGATCCCAGCTGAAGACAGGAATTGTTCTGGAGCCACCCACTTACTTGGGTGCCACACTGAAGGTCCCAGTTAGCTTCATATCCTGTCTGCTGTACCCATATTGTCCATGGTGGATCATTGGTACTAGGCTGCTGTCATCCACTGGTTAATTACAGGACCAGAATCTATGACTTCAAGTTTACGTCGGTCCTGGATCGGTGTCCCTCTACATCCCTGTAACGGGAGGGCCCGTGGAATCCAGAAGATCTTAGAAAGCATGAGCCAGAAATTAATGGACATGCAGAATATGTCTTGGACTGCAGCCCACCTGTCTGTCTGTTGTGATGTAAATGAATCTAGGATGGCGTCTAAGGATCTTTCATTGTGGCTTGTGCTAATTGACCATGTATTGTGTGAAGGAGTCCTGTGATAAATGTGTATTGTGAGTTAACAGACAGCCTAAAGGTCAGGTGTATGAGTTATCAACTGTAGTTAATTAGCTCATGTAAATCAGGTCAGAGTCGGAGTCAGGATGTCTACTAAAATATGTGTATTGGGGCTCATTAGGTAAGCATCGTATGATGTTGTGGGTGGAGTTGGGTCATTGTTCATTTGGTTACTGCAGTATCCTAATTGTATATAAGAGCTGTATTTCTCAATAAAGGGTCTCTATTCCTGCTGAACCTCAAACAGATCTGTGTGTTCCGTTAATGGGGGAATTCTTATAGGTCGTGTTCGCCGAATTGTGGTGTGTCGGTAGCTGCCTTGTGTTCGGGAATGGAATATCCTAAATGGCTTTAACCCCTGTCCCATTTGGGGTTCCATTACAATCCCTATCTCTACAGTTGCTTTATTATCTCTTTTACACATGGAACCACTTTGATTGAGTGTAAAAGATTGTTCACTGTACTTACCCCTGCTTGTTACCCCTGATGAAGGTGCTAAATCAGAAATGCGTCGGGTACCAGGGTACACCACTGGAGAGTTACAGAGTCATTGCAGTTATATGTTCTGTTGTACAGTTTGTGTTTGTTTTGTTGGTTAAATGCATACCATCTTGGATGGTTCATGGTTTTTACATTTGTATTTTTGTCAATTGACATTTTCTACAGTATGTAATAAAACATTGCTTTTATACGCATTACAGTGTCAGTGGCTTTTTAAGTCCCGCCCAAGGGGGAACAGTCCTTTGTTCTATATTCTAGGGATGTGGCCACTACACTGTGCTATCTGATATGGTGACAACCTCTCTTTACAGTCCTAACAGCTAGGGTTTCTACCACAATTTTGAACAACAGATGGGACATTAAACCTTTCACTCTAGTCTGATGGGAACACGTTAGAGTGAAAAGCTCTAAAAAGTAAGGTTTAATAAGACTCACAAATCCATATTATCTATAAGCTGAAGGCCATGTACGTTGTCACCACACACATACAGGTATATTTTTGTATTTAATGGGAATGATTATAATATTGCCCCATATTTATTTCTGCATGGAAATAAAGAAGAGTGGTGGATAGGATAATAGGGTCCTGGTATTTGGCTAATTGTAGAAGGCGTTAGACATTGCATGATCAGCGGGGACTGACACTAGTCACTTATTTTACTGGTCCTAAGTCTAAAATGTATATATTTATTTACATAAGATAAGTATTTCAACATATTATGCAAAAAAAGTGTGGCCCCTGTCACCTAAAGGCACATGTGTACCGTGCCTAGTGGTCAATTCAGCCCTGGTGATCAGCCCTTCTGTTAAATATATTATATGTACCATGTAAAAATGAGAACAGTCATATACAGTATATTTAACAATTACTGCTATAACTTTTCCTTATATGTAAAAAAGCCTGATTTGAAAATAATGAAAAACTGAGATGAACATCTATTTTTTTTATTTTTACTATTTATGTATTTCATAAAGTATCAAAGCTGTTCAACAAGAGGAAATAATATATTGCTTTTTTAGCTGGTAGGTCTTTCACAACATGTTTAATTGTAGAAAATGTTAGGTTTGTGTATTATATTGGGTATATTATATTGTATTGAAATATGTTTTCTTTTTTTATCACTAACAACATTTACTTTTTTTTCTTTTTTTCCTTTGGCCAAATGTCTAGGTTGTAAGTAGATGTAGACTTGTTTTCATTGTTTTCTATGACTACAAAAAGTCCTTTGTAGTTCTATTAAAACTGTTAACAATGATCTACTTGACAAATGTCAGAGTTCATGCCTTCTTTCCCACAGGTGCACAGCTACAGATCTTGATTATATTGTTTGAGTGTGTTGTGTTTTTCAGCTGTTTTTGCTGTTAGTGCCTTCCAGAATCCTTGAATTAAACAATACTGTTTGGAGAGATTGCACAAAGGAACAACAAACAGAAAGACTGATAGTTTTATCAGTATTGTAATGTAAAATGCTGCAAGTGGGGGACACTTAATCACACTATGATTATATCATATGACTAGGTTATTCTCGGTACACACATATATAAACATCTATACATGCTATAAATGTTTTTGTGAAATGCCTGCACAAGACAAAATTACAAGTGGAATGTACAGTATTTATGCACTGTGGGGAGTCATTCCAGGGCAGAGCTAAAATGTGGTTCATCTGAGAGGGCAGATACTTCCCCATACAGCCCTGCTTGTTAACTTATTGCTGCCTATGTATGTGCAGTGGCAAAGACGATGGGCTTTAACACCCACACACCACACATCTGTATCCATGGGCAGCTTAGATTCCTCTGCTGAGAGCATGCATGAGCGAGCTACCATTTTTGACACTTTTTTTGTGAAATGGTAGGGTTACCAATTCACATAAGGGGGCCGGGATCTGGGGGTCCCCTTTGTTAAAGGGGGCTTAGAGATTCTGATAAGTCCCCCACCCGCAGACCCCCACAACCATCGGGCAAGGGTTGTGGGGATGAGGCCCTTGTCCCCATCAACATGGGGACGTGGTGCTTTGGGGTCCAGACCCCAAAGCATCCTCCCCATGTAGAGAGCGTATGGCCTGGTATGGTTCAGGAGGGGGTGCTCTCTTGTCCCCCCTCTTTTCCTGTGGCCTGCCAGATTGCGTGCTCGGATAAGGGTCTGGTATAGATTTTTGGGGGAACCCCCATGCCATTTTTTTAAATTTGGATGCAGAGTTCCCCTTAAAATCCATATCAGACCTGAAGGGTCTGGTATGGTTTTTGAGGGGGACCCCTACTCCATTTATTAGAAAACATTGGCGCATGGTTCCCCTTAATATTAATACCAGACCTGAAGGGCCTGGTAATCGGCTGGGGGGGACCCATGCCATTTTTTTCAATTACTTTTATCTGTATTGCTGGGACCCGATTCATTATATCTGCGAGTAGTTTTAAATGACTTGTTTTTATTAGAAATGTCATTTTGCGCAAGGACTGTTCTAAACATGGGAAAAACACGCCACTTTACAGGCATACTATAGACACCCCCAGGTACGAAATGTAAAGGAATATTTCACTTTCATTGTTTCACTTTAAGCATTATGAAACTCACTGCTCCAGAAAAAACAGTAGTTTTTAAAACTTTTTTTTGCATTGATAAATGTCCCCTGGGGCAGGACCCAGGTCCCCAAACACCTTTTTTGACAGTAACTTGCAAATTAACCTTTAACTACTACAGACCCGCGCTATAGCCGAATGACGGCTTCAGCACGGATCTGAATATCCAACAGGCCGTCAATTGACGGCCGCCCCTTTGGGCGTTCCCCGCGCGCGCTCCAGAGCGCGCTGCGGGGAAAGTCTGTGTTGGCCGTGTCACTTGGACACAGCCAATCACAGATCGCCGCGAACGGCCAATCAGAGTGGCCGTTTGCGATGCGATCTGTGCGGCCAATGAGAGAGGATCTCATATGTAAACATATGAGATCATTTCTCATTGCCGGCTCACACAGAGACAGCGGTGCTGTCTCTGGAGAGGAGACCGATCTGTGTCTCTTGTACATAGGGACATAGATCGGTCACCCCCCCAGTCACCCCCCCTCCCCCACAGTTAGAACACTAAGCAGTATACACATTTAACCCCTTCCTCACCCCCTAGTGTTAACCCCTTCCCTGCCAGTCACATTTATACAGTAATTAGTGCATATTTATAGCACTGATCGCAGTATAAATGTGAATGGCGCCAAAAATGTTTCAAAAGTGTCCGATGTGTCCGCCATAACGTCGCAGTCGCAATAAAAATCGCAGATCGACCGCCATTTCTAGTAAAAAAAATAAAATAAAAAAATAATAATTCTGTCCCCTATATTGTAGGCGCTATAACTTTTGCGCAAACCAGTCGCTTATTGCGATTTTTTTTTTTTTTTTTACCAAAAATATGTAGAAGAATACGTATCGCCCTAAACTGAGAAAAAAAATGTTTTTTTTTTTTAAAAACTGGGATATTTATTATAGCAACAAGTAAAAAATATTGTATTTTTTTTCAAAATTGTCGCTCTTTTTTGTTTATAGCTCAAAAAATAAAAACCGCACAGGCGATCAAATACCACCAAAAGAAAGCTCTATTTGTTGGGAAAAAAGGACGCCAATTTTGTTTGGGAGCCATGTCGCACGACAGCGCAATTGTCAGTTAAAGCGACGCAGTGCCGGAAGCTGAAATTTCACCTGGGCAGGAGGGGGGTATATGTGCCCGGTAAGCAAGTGGTTAAAATTAGCACTTTTGATTTTTCACGTTTTTGTGTCCCATAGACTTTAACGGTGTTCGCGTATGCGAACAAATGTTTTGCCTGTTCGCATGTTCTGCTGCGAACCGAACCAGGGGGTGTTCGGCTCATCCCTACTTACCAACTCTCAATATGTATTGTGTCTGTCAGTGTAAAGCAATCCTAGGAACCCTCAGAATACTATGATGCAGTTATTGATGCATCCAGCCGAGACAATCTCTCAGCTGTAATGGCATGTAAGAAGAATAATCAGTGGGGAGGCGGCGCAAGCTAGAGACCATGATGGACGCTTAGTAGAGGAGCTCCCGTACCAGTGGGGCAAACACGGCTCACATCGACCTACCAGGGCCATCTCTTCTCACCCTAACCAAGAGTTTTTGCTCTACAGCACCCGGGGGAATGAGAAGTCATCAATTTAACACAACCCCTTTTGGTGGCAGAAACCTGGCAGAAACCTGTGCGACACCATAAAGAGGGGCCTATTCAAACCCTCAGAAAGGGGCATTCCACCCACAGAGAGCCTAATTCAACCCACAGAAGACCAACAGAAAGGGGCCTAATTCCACCCACAGAACACCCACAGGAAGGGGTACACACCCACAAAAAGGGGTGCAATACTACCATCAGAGAGGGGTCTAATTCCACCCACGAAGGACCCACAGAAAGTTGACACTATTCCACCAGCGGTGGACACACAAAAATGTGGCCATACACATCGCAGTACACAAGTATATATTTTTTTATTAAATCAAAAAGGCATGACGTGCAGTGCAAATTAAATGCAAGCCTCGGCTGAAATTTAACATCAATACCTTTTTTTAAGAAAAAAAAATTATTTATTATATATATATATAGTTTACAAAAGTGCAAAAAAGGAGTATGTCACCCATGACAATTACGGTAGCTAGAAGTGACCTCTTGAAGTGGTCACTGTAATACTTCTGGTTTTATACACCATTACAACAAGTTAAACTTGGATAGGAACATGAAAAATAAAAAATAAATGTTTAAAAAAATATATTAAAAAAATATAGTCAAGTTTTCTTTAGTTTCCACAATATAAACATAGGCAGCAGAACATAATTGGGCCAAAAACATAGAACAGCTCTAGTAGGCCATACATTTACAAGCACCAGGAAGCACCAGGGCTAGAATAAGGAATGGAATGTCGTAACAATATCTATGTATGTGAATTGTAACAAGATATGAAGCTGTGATTAAAGAAGTGCCTTCAGTAAAGCGAGTTTTGTTGCTAATGACAATTGCCTGGTCTGAAGGTATTCAAGAGTATAGTAAAGGAGTGTATGCAGTGGCGATGCGTCCATAAGGGTGCACGGGCGCCATCCCCTCTCTCCAGCCACCCCCTCTATAAAAATAGAGAAAATATAGTAACAGTATGTGTGCAGGATGCACAAAGTCATATATACTTGAATACCAACTATAAACATCATACAGCCGACCATGTAAAAGGAGAGGGTACAACCGTAGATATATGTTTAAAATGGCTTACCAAGTATTAAAGGGTCCCTAAAGGATTTTTTTTTAGCTAAATAGCTTCCTTTACCTTACTGCAGTTCTGTTTTCATGTCCTCATTGTTAGTTTTTGCTATGATGTTGCTGTAATCCTTCTCTGTTCTGAACAGTCTGTTTCCTGATGAAAAAAGTCATGGGAGCTTTCTCTCTGTGGCACTAATCAAGGAGGTGTGATTACTGTGTGTCTTAAACCCCTGAGAACCAATCACTTTCGTTTTACAAACCATCACTGCCCTCTATTGGCTCTGTGTCTTTGTACTTCACAGAAGCATGAAACTAGATGCATAAATGAAACTGAAACTACAGGTACGTTATATGATTGATTTTTATCTATTTGTAATCATTTTTAAAAGGAATCAGTTAACTATTATGGGCCATATTCTGAGTATAGTTACGATGGAGTATCTCAGGATACTCTGTCGTATCTCTCTTTTTTGGCCCGCGTATCTATGCGAGTGATTCTTAGAATCATTTTCGCATAGATACGCTGAAGATCCGACATGTGTAAGTCACTTACACTGTCGGATCTTAAATGTAATTACTCCGCCGGCCGCTAGGTGGCGTTTACGTTGCTAACGTCGTTTGCGTAGGCGTAAGGTTACCTCTGCTATATGAGGGGTAACCTTACTCCTGTCCCACGTAGGCCATGTTAAGTATGGCATCGGGTCCGCGTCGTGTTTTCCCGTCGGGTACGTTGTTTTACTAACTTTACGTCAATGACGCACACGTCGGCGTCATTGACGTTTTACGCCGAGAACTGGAGCATGCGCACTGGGCTATTTTAAGCCCGGCGCATGCGCAGTTCGTTAGAATCGGGGGCGCGCTTAATTTAAATACAAGCCGCCCCCTTGGATATACGCGGGGATACGCCGGGCCAATTACACTACGCCGCCCCAAACTACGGAGCAAGTGTTTGGGGAATACAGCACTTGCTCCTGTAGGTTGGGGCGGCGTAGTGTAAATGGCTTACGCGCCGCCCGCCTACAATGTACCAGAATATGGCCCTATGTCTCTATACCCTGTAAACAGTAATTTCAGCAAAAACATTTTTTTCCTTTACAACTCCTTTAAGTGCAGGCATAGATTCAACACTATACGAAGCTGGTAAGCATAACAACCAAAAACACTGTGGTATTGAGCACACACACGGATAGAAGATGATCTGTGATGATGGTATAGGTAAATAATCGTCCCTGTTTATTGTTTGGCCGAAGAGCGGTAATGTCCAATAGTCAGAGGGAAAATATTTAGGCTTATTTGACCAATCACCTAATAGCCAAAGAAAAAAAAGAAGAGGCAAAAGTAATATTGCCAATAACAAAAGAAGATGGCTAAAAGTCAGGTGATAAAGGTATGCTCAGGGAAGCCAACTGATCTTACCTCAAGAAGGACAGAGTAATGGTACCTGGAGGACAAACCAATGCCGTGTGTGCTCATGGAGGGTTCCAGATGCTATACAAAAAAAGTGAATAGTGACACCCTTAAAATAATATACCGTATACCTAATCAAATGTAGCAACACACTGTGAGGTAATACTAGGGGTGTCTAAACAGCAACCCCCATATATGTGAATAATATTAAATGTGCAAATGAATACTATTCCAAAATATTCAAAACAGTGAACAGCCACCAGTGGGTGGCTATTGTGATATTGATATTGATATTGATATTGATGGTGGGTATTGTGATATTCAAGGATTTCACCCAGACCCACAATAAACTTCAAAATAAGTGTCCATAAACATGAAATTATGTGGAAAAAGGTCTCCAGGAGGTCAACTTGGAAGATTCTCCTTACAAGATGCAATTTTCATGAACTCAGGAAAGAAGGATGAAATACCCTTACCGGATGGAGTGGACCTACCCCTCACCGTACGGCGGTAGGTCACTAATGCGTGATAAGCCGATTGCCCAGTCTGATCTCTGTCACAGTCCAACTTCCTCCTTCCGCTCGGTGTTGATCTCTTCAATGGACAGCTAGATGTGGGTACCACCAGATATACCACTCCAATCCAAATTCCAATGGGCAAATTCAACTGTGTTTCAGGCAGATGAACTCAAAAAAATGGAGAAAGAAAGGAAAAAATGGAGAGGACAACTCCTATCTTGTTTTGAGTTTGTTACGTCTGCTCAGACACAAAAAAAATAAAAAATAAATGCCTTAAAACGATCCCCTATTTTGTAGATGCTATAACTTTTGCGCAAACCAATCAATATTTACCAAAAATATGTAGAAGAATACATATCGGCCTAAACTGAGAAAAACTATTTTTTTATATCTTTTTTGGGGATATTTATTATAGCGAAAAGTAAAAAATATATTTTTTTTTCAAAATTGTCACCCAAAAAATAAAAACTGCAGAGGTGATCAAATGAAAGCTCTATTTGTGGGGGGGGAAAAGGACATCAAATATTGTTTGGGAGCCACGTCACGCGTGCAATTGTCAGTTAAAGCGATGCAGTGGAGAATTGCAAAAAGTGCTCTAGTCAGGAAGGGGGTAAATTCTTCCATGGATGAAGTGGTTAACAACTCTGGTGCTTGTGAGTACTTGTGTTAAAGTGTTACTAAACTCAGATCCTGCATTCACTATATCTGGTCTTCCACAGTACACAGAACATGGAAACACAATAGTTTTAGTAAATATAATCTGATATATACCTTTTTCATCAGCTGTATCAGTGGCATTGCTAGGTGGGGGTGGGGGTGCAGGTCGCACATGGGTGACACCCGCCAGAGGCGTGACACCTGTGGGCAGCGGCATTGCACAGTCTGCACACCCCTGCACTGATCTGTGTCCCTCTCAGCGGAGTGTAACTGTAGCCGCCTCCTCGAGTCCTCCCTTCTCTCTGTTTACATGTCCTGTACACAGGAGTCCGAGAAGGGACACACTGCTATGCCAATGCCACGCTGTTCTGAGGACTGAATAGTGTATTTTATCTAAGGTGAAAATATGCTGGGGGAGCTATGGGAGGGGAGAGGGGGGACTACTAGCACAAGTGGCAAGGGGGTCTGCACTGGGGGTGTCTATGCTGTTGGGGGGGTCTGCAATAGGGGTGTGTCTATGGGGGTGTCTGCACTGAGGGCAGTCTATGCTGACTGATGGGGGGTCTGCACTGGGGGTGTGTCTATGCAGTTGGGGGGTCTGCACTAGGGGTGTGTCTATGGGGGTCTGCACTGAGGGGGTCTATGCTGACTAATGGGGGTCTGTGGGGGTCTGCACTGAAGGGGTATATGCTGATGGATGGGGGTCTGCACTGGGGGCGTGTCTATGGGGGTCTATGCTGATGAAGGGGGTATGCACTGGGGGTGTCTATGCTGATGGAGGGGGGTCTGCACTGAGGTGGTCTATGCTGATGGAGGGGGTCTGCACTGAGGGGGTCTATGCTGATGGATGGGGGGTCTGCACTGGGGAGTGTCTATGCTGATGGAGGGGGGTTATGCTGATGGAGGGGGATCTGCACTAAGGGGGGGGGTCTATGCTGATGGGGGTCTGCACTGGGGGGGGGTCTATGCTGATGGAGGGGGGTCTGCAGTGGGGAGTGTCTATGCTGATGGAGGGGGGTCTATGCTGATATAGGGGGGTCTGCACTGGGGGGTGTCTATGCTGGTGGGGGTCTGCACTGGGGGGTCTGCACTGAGAGGGTCTATGCTGATGGAGGGGGTCTGCACTGGGGGGGTGTCTATGCAGGGGAGCTGCACTGTGGGGGTCTATGTTGATGGGGGGTCTGCACTGAGGGGGTCTATGCTGATTGGGGGGTCTGCACTGAGGGGGAGGTCTATACTGATGGAAGGGGGTCTGTACTTAATGGGAGTTTATACTGAGGAAAGGGGGTCTGTACTTAGTGGGGGTCTGTAGTTAGTGGAGGGGGGTCTGTACTTAAGAGGAACTATAGTTAGTGGAGGGGGTGACACCAACCTTAGTGATGCCACTGAGCTGTATATAGCAACTAGAGCAATCTTGTGGCTTGTATCTGTAAGTGCAGATAGATTGTAGGAGGAGTTTTATATTCTCCCACAATTGTCCTATCAGGCTTCAAGACCCCTGACCCTGTGTCTGGATAAGCAAAAGCCATAAAAAAGAAAGAAATCTTGGTAAAACAGACTGATTTATGATAATGTCAGTAACAGAATGTCTATTGCCCCAAAATGGTGTATGAAGAAAGGCTGGGTTTACATACCATATAACAAGCAGGTGCTGGAGGGGAGAAAAAAGGGCAGAGTGACTCAATCCCATGGGTGGTGGAGTAACCAGTTGTAGTAAAATGAATGCTGTGGAACACCTATTGGTAAACTGATCCTGGAGACCAGGGGTATCATTGTTGGTAGCCGAATGTCCTGTTAGAGCAGCCAAAGTGAGGTCAGCTGTGCAGCGGCACTGCAATCCCACTCATCAGTAAGGTATTAGAGGTAAAAGACACAAGCTGGATGTGTATAGTCAGGGCTTCCAGGCGGAGCACCAGATATGACGTCGGGGACTGCGGCAGTCACTGTATCCACTGTATGGTGTTTAGCTAAGGGATGGCAGCTGTTACGTGAGACAGTATCTCATGGGGCTGTCGTCATGATGATGCGTTTCGGACGTGGCCCATCCTTAGGTTGTGTGACATTGACAGCCTACAGGGATTTAAATAGGAATATGCACGAGGAGCTGATTATCTCTTAAAGGCAAGATACTCTCATTTCTCCTCCTCCAGCATAACCATATAAACCAATGACATTTAACAGACACAAGCATAATTGCCAAAGTAATAGGTTGATTAACAAAAATTATTAATAAAAAAAATATTATTATTAAAATATATATATATATATATATATATATATATATATATATATATATATATATATATATATTTTATACTGTGTGTATATATATATATATATATATATATATATATACAGTGCTGTGAAGAAAGTATCATAAAACTAATTTTAATATTACACAAAGATAACTCGAGTAAATCCAAGATGCAGTTTTTTAATTATTATCTCATTTATTAAGGGGAAAAAACTGTTCAATTCTGCTTGGCCCTATGTGAAAAAGTCATTGCCCCCTCCCGTGCTGAATCATGTGTGAATCATGCTGTTATTAACCACAATTTTTTGGAAAGCTGGGTTAAATTTCACTTGCCACACCCAGTCCTAATTGCTGCCAGACCTGTTGAATCAAGAGATCACTGAAATAGAAGCTGTCTGACGAAGTGAAGCATGCTAACAGATCACAAAAAGCCACACATCAGACCACAATCTAGAAAAATTCAAGAACAGATCAGAAACAAAGTAATGTACATGTATCGCTCTAGGAAGGGTTTCAAAGCCATTTCTAAGGCTTTGGAACTTCAGTGAACCATGGGGAGAGCCATTATCCACAAATGGAGATAACTTGGAACAAAGGTGAACCTTCCCAGGAGTGGCCGGTCTACAAAAAATACTCCAAGAGTATGATGACAACTCACCCAGGAGGTCATAAAAGAACCCAGAACAACATCTAAAGAACTGCAGGCCTCACTTGCCTAAGGTAAGATAAGTGTTCATGATTCAACAATAAGAAAGAAACTGAGAAAAAATGGCATCCCTAGGAGAGTCCCAAGGCCAATGCCACTGCTGACCAAAAAGAACACCATGGGGCTGATTTACCAAGCCTTTACTCCATGACTCATGGAGTAAAAGCAGGAGTAGCAGCCGTTTGGTGATTTACTAAAGAAATACGCTGCTAGTGCAGTGTATTTCCCTAGTTACTAATGTGCTCCGTGCGCCCAGGAGAGGGTGCATTGTGCACCAGTACAGACCTGGCGCACGGCACATTAAACTGTAAATTGCGGGGGTTTGGGCGGGAGTTTATTAGGGGGGGAGGTGGGGGGATGCAGGGGAAGTGAAGTGACATGTGTTTTGAAGTGTTTGGCGGGCCGAATTGAAAGGGAAAGTGTTTTTTGAAAACAGATCCCCGTACGCTTGCACAGTGCGCCTGAACCTCGGGAGGTTCATTTGCATACTGGGCATGCGCAGAGAGAAAAGTCAGGGATTCCCGTGCGCCTTGTCAGTACGCCGTGAAAATCTTGGTAAATACCAAGCGGCGTACCCGTGAATGCGCTGCGTGACGCGTCGCACGGGAATCTCCGAGCTGTTTTCAGCCCTGAAGGGGAACTCCGCGCCAAATTTCAAACTTGAAATCGGCGCGGGTCCCCCTCCAGGGCTACATTAGGCTCTTAGGCTTGGTCCGGAACGTGAGGGGTTAAACCCGCGCCGATTCGGCGCGGGGGTCCCCCCCAGATCCAAACCAAGCCCTCATCCCAAGCATGCAGTCTGGCCCGGACAGGAATGGGGGCGGGGACGAGCGAGCGCCCCCCCCCTCCTGAGCCGTACCAGACCGCATGCCCTCAACATGGGGGAGTGTGTGCTGTGGGGGAGGGGGGCACTGCCCCCCCACCCCACAGCACTCTTGCCCCCATGTCGATAGGGACAAGAGCCTCTTCCCGACAACCCTTGCCATTGGTTGTCGGGGTATGCGGGCGGGGCTAATCGGAATCTGCGAGCTCCTTTAATAAGGGGGCCCCCAGATGCCAGCCCCCCACCCTATGTGAATGAGTATGGGGTACATCGTACCTCTACCCATTCACCTGGGGGAAAATGTAAAGTAAAATAAAACACCACACAGAATAAAATATTTTATTAATCTGCTCCGGAGCCCCCCCTTTCTTCTTTAGCTCTCTTAGAAGGGGGGGTTTCTTCTCTCCCGATCTTCTGCCGGGACCCTGGGCTTCGGTGATTTCTGCCGGGGGAGGGCGCCATCCCTCGGTCCTCTCCGGAGCCTTCCGCCGGATGCCCCCACCCCATTTAAGCTCTTTTTCATTAGGGAGGGGCATCCGGACTTCGGGGTCTTCTGCCGGGGGATGGCGCCTATCCCCCGGTCTTTCCGGTGCCTTCCGCCAGGGTTCCGGTCTTCCTGGTCTTCTGCCGGGGGTGCGCCAACTCCCAGGTCTTTTCTCTTCTGTCTTCTCTGCTCCCTCTTCTGCCTGGCTCCCCCGCGGAGCCAGGGCTTTCTTCCGTCTTCTTTCTTCTCTCTTCCTTCTTCTGCCTGTCTCCTCCGGGAGCACAGGGCTTGTCTCCGCTGTCTTCTCCCTTCTCTTCCATTCGATGTTAACACGACGAGGTCCGGCGCTGGAATGCCGTCTGAGCAGTGGGCATGGACTTATATAGGGCAATGCCACCATGTGACCTCAACCCATGTGACATCACATTCCCATCATGCCCAGGGAATGTGATGTCACATGGGTTGAGGTCACATGGTGGCATTACCCTATATAAGTCCATGCCCGCCGCTGACACGGCATGTCAGCGCGGAACCTCGTCGTGTCAACATCCAATGGAAGAGAAGCAAGAAGACAGCGGAGACAAGCCCTGTGCTCCCGGAGGAGACAGGCAGAAGAAGGAAGAGAGAAGAAAGAAGACGGAAGAAAGCCCTGGCTCCGCGGGGGAGCCAGGCAGAAGAGGGAGCAGAGAAGACAGAAGAGAAAAGAAGTCCGAAGTCCGGATGCCCCTCCCTAATGAAAAAGAGCTTAAATGGGGTGGGGGCATCCGGCGGAAGGCTACGGAGAGGACCGAGGGATGGCGCCCTCCCCCGGCAGAAATCACCGAAGCCCAGGGTCCCGGCGGAAGATCGGGAGAGAAGAAACCCCCCCTTCTAAGAGAGCTAAAGAAGAAAGGGGGGGCTCCGGAGCAGATTAATAAAATATTTTATTCTGTGTGGTGTTTTATTTTACTTTTACATTTCCCCCATGTGAATGGGTAGAGGTACGATGTACCCCATACTCATTCACATAGGGTGGGGGGCCGGAATCTGGGGACCCCTTTATTAAAGGGGTCTCTCAGATTCTGATAAGCCCTCCGCCCGCATACCCCGACAACCAACGGCCAGGGTTGTCGGGAAGAGGCTCTTGTCCCTATCGACATGGGGACAAGAGTGCTTTGGGGTGGGGGGGCAGTGCCCCCCTCCCCCACAGCACACACTCCCCCATGTTGAGGGCATGTGGTCTGGTATGGGTCAGGAGGGAGGGGGGCGCTCGCTCGTCCCCACCCCCATTCCTGTCTGACCAGACTGCGTGCCTGGGATAAGGGCTTGGTTTGGATCTTGGGGGGGGACCCCACGCTATTTTATTTTTGCGCGGGTTTAACCCCTTATGTTCCAGACCAAGCCTAAGAGCCTGGAGGGAACCCACCTTATTTTTTTTGGGGGGGTCTGGAGTTCCCCTTCATGAACAGCGATCTGTCATTTACACATGTCAGTCCCCCCCCCCCCTACAGTTAGAACACACCCAGGGAACATATTTAACCCCTCCCTCGCACCTAGTGTTAACCCCTTCCCTGCCAGTGGCATTTTTAGAGTAAGCAATGCATTTTTACAGCACTGATCGCTAGAAAAATGCCAATGGTTCCAAAAAAGTGTTCGATGTGTCCGCCATAATGTCGCAGTACCGATAAAAATCGCTGATCGCAACAATAACTAGTTAAAACAAACAAAAAAATATTTTGTAGACGCTATAACTTTTGCAAAAACCAAACACTAAACGCTATTTGCGATTTTTTGGAACCAAAAAGATGTAGAATACGTATCGGCCTAAACTGAGGGTTTTTTTATTTTTTACAATATATATTTTTGGGGATATTTATTATAGCAAAAAGTAAAAATAATTTTTACATATGTGGACGGGACTTACGCAAGTCCCGCCCACATATATAAACATCGTTCAAACCACACATGTGAGGTATTGACGCGTGCGTTAGAGCGAGAGCAATACTTTTACCACTAGACCTTCTTTGTAACTATAAACTGGTAACCTGGAAAAAAAAGAAAAAGGTCGCCTATGGGGATATTCACGGAATTCATTTTGGCCCCATTGCAGGAGTGTTTCCAATAGTAAAGCGTGACATGTAAGGTATCTATTTACTCAGTGTAACATCATCTTTCACATTATCCCCAAAAATTGGGCTCACTTTTGTGTTTTGTTAATTTTTAACCACTTGAGCCCGGACCATATTTCTGGTCAATGACCGGGCAAGTTTTTGTGATTCGGCACGGCGTCGCTTTAACTGACAATTGCGCAGTTGTGCGACGTGGCTTCCAAACAAAATTGGCAACCTTTTTTTTCCCACAAATAGATTATTAAATGTGCGTGTTTACTTCTGTCTTTAACACCTCCCCTTCAGGCGGGAAAGCATCAGATCAGGGGAAACAAAAAAAAAAAAAGCTCTCATTCCATTGCAGCTTGGTTCCTACATGTGTGATGAACTGAGCATGCTCAAACACTTAGAACAAAAATATCCTTTCTTTTTAAAAGGTGAAAAACACTCCTTGGATGCTCATAGAGCGTGGTTTGGGTTAATTGCAGGTGTGCCCAATTACAAGCTCACCCAAACTAGAGACTGCAATTTGTTCATGTGATTTCAATTGCTTCATTACTAGCACTGTTATAAAAAGCTTGGATCGATCAGTCCTCAGCTGCCCTCAGAAGGGGCAGGCTGGCAGAAATGCTGTTGCTAAACACAAATGTGGTTGGTTGCATGGGTTTTGTTTTATTTTGCCAATGGTTTTGGTTTATTTTTAAATGATGTTCACTTTGATGTATTTGTCTATGTGGCCTTATTTTATGAAAAATGTGTGAAGCTATGGTTATTTAGAATTTTGAAATGTATTTTTGTTTGTGTTTGTTTGTTTGTCTTTTTTCGCTTTCCTTGTTTTGTTGACCAATAAAAATTATTTTAAAAATGTTAAGTTTGTCTTTTGTTACTTTTTCATGCTACATATGTTGACAGCTGCAGCTGAAATCGGTTTGGGCCTAACAAATTATATGTGTCTAAGCTTCTTTCCTGGTGTGTAATCATGAAATGTTTGCCATGTTTATTCTCCACGACTTTAAAGAGAAAACTGGTAATTTTATTTTTTCTGCAGTGGTCCTCAGCCCTCAAGTACCCCCGACAGGACATGTTTTGTGGATTTCTCTTATCAAGAATTGCTGTCCAGACTGTATTTTAAAGCACATGTACAAGATGAAGGAAAACCTGCAAACATGGCCTGGGGGGGGGGGGGGGGTTTGCTATTGGTGGACAGGCTTGACGTGCTGATTTACAGCACTGTGCTTAAATCTAGCGCAAGGCAATCCTATTCAAATTGTGGGTGTTTGAGGGAAGCCAAGTGAGTGTTAGAACCCCTGCTTTGTGTTTTTTTATTTTTGTGTTGAGCTTTGTGTCCCTTTTCTTAAAATTGGCTTCACTTCCTGTCACACAGCTGAACAGGAAGTGAGGTTAAAACCCTACCAGTGTCATTTCTTGGGGACACAGGTCAATCTAACTAGTGTCCCTATTAAGCAAATTGCACTCCAGCACTGTTGTGTACACCCCAAATCATGGGTCTTCAAGCTACGGCCCTCCAGTTGTTCAGGAACTACAATTCCCATCATGCCTAGTCATGTCTGTGAATGTCAGTGCATTACAAGGCCTCATGGGATGTGTAGTTCTACAACAGCTGGAGGGCCGTAGTTTGAGGATCCCTGCCCCAAATGATTATTTAGTTTGGGGTTTAGTAAAGGCAAAGCCACTCTGCAGTACAAGCCTAGTTGCTGAAAATCAGAGAGGAAGCACTGATGGTTTTAACATCCAATCCTGTAGAAGCAAAGTTGTTTTGTTTTCTTCCTTGCTTTGCACTTGTAGGAGTGGATTTGCCTTTAGTAAATGGACCCCAAAGTCCAAGATCCCTAATAATTTGGGGTGTACACAGCAAAATGCTAGAGTGCAATTTACATAATGGGAAACTATTTAGATTGATCTCTGTGTCCCCAAGAAAATATATTAGTAAGGTTTTACCCTCACTTCCTGTTTGGCTATGTGACAGGAAGTGAATGAATTAGAAAGGGTGAAGACACCTCACAAATGTTGTCACTATCAGGGGTGCAGACATCCCCAAAAAAATTAGCAGATAATACTTATTTGCAAATTAATAATTTTTTAGTTAACATTGGGTGGGGTGCTCTAACACACACATTCCTACATATTAGCAACGCTCTATCCTGGCCTATTGGCATGGTTATATTTTCTTAGGGCTCTCAATAAAACTCTATGAAATTTGTGCTTAAACTAGAACCAGGGGCGGACTGACAACTCATGGGGCCCCTGGGCAATAGAAGATTATGGGGCCCCTCTGGCTTACAGATGGCCACCACGCCAGGAGGTAGTGCAGAGGCGGGCAGCTAAAATCTTGGGATATTCACATTAAAAGCATGTCATTTTCGGACATATCAGGGACAGATCTAAAAAAAACACAGATTTTTACATACTGTCCCTGGTTTTACTGAGCCTGGCAACCCGGATGGGGCCCCCTAGTGGCATGGGGCCCTCGGGCAGTGCACGAGTGACTCAATGGTCAGTCCGCCCCTGACAAGAACTATAATCAACAAGTTGTATTTTCTTTAATTTTGGATAGTGAGGAAGGGTTATAGGCCCTGTCAGTTTATTTTGTATTATCTGTGTCCAATTGGGGAGATTTGCCTTCACTTCCTGCCCCATAGCCAAACAGGAAGTGAGAGAAAAACTATGCAAATTAACCACTTCCCGCCCAGCCTATGGCCGATTTACGTACGGGAAGTGGTTACACAATCCTGACAGGACGTCCTGCAGGATTTCATGCCGCGCGCGCCTGTGGGGGCACGCAGCGCGGCGATCGGTGATGCGGGGTGTCAGTCTGACACCCTGCATCTCCGATCTCGGTAAAGAGTCTCTCACGGAGACAGACGCGAGTATAGGAGAGCCGATCGGCGGCTCTCCTGACAGGGGGCGTTCGCGCTGATTGTTTATCAGCGCAGCCCCCCCTCGGATCACCACACTGGACCACCAGGGATGCCCACCCTGGACCACCAGGGTGTGCAAAAAAATAAAAAATATAGAAAAAAAAAAAAAAAAGCATTAAAAAAAAAGAAAAAAGATGCCAATCAGTGCCCACAAATGGGCACTGACTGGCAACCTGGGAAAATCAGTGCCACCCCACAGTGTCCATCAGTGCCACCCCACAGTGTCCATCAGTGCCACCCCACCATGCCCACCTATCTGTGCCCACCTGTGCCACCCATAAGTATCCATCAGTGCCACCCATAAGTGCCGCCCATAAGTATCCATCAGTGCCACCCATAAGTGCCGCCCATGAGTGCCCATCAGTGCCGCCTATGAGTGCCCATCAGTGCTGCATAGCAGCGCCGCCAATCAATGCCACCTCATCTGTGCCCGTCAGTACTACCTCATCGATGTCCATCAGTGCCATCTCATCGGTGCCCATCAGTGCTGCCATATCAGTGCCCGTAATTGAAAGAGAAAAATTTATTTACAAAAAAATTAACCTAAAAAAATTAAAACGTTTTTTTGTTTTAAAATTTGCAGTATTTTTTTAGTTGTTGCGCAAAAAAAAAACGCAGAGGTGATCAAATAACAAAAAAAGAAAGCTCTATTTGTGGGGGAAAAAGGACGCCAATTTTGTTTGGGTACAGTATTGTATGACCGCGCAATTGCCATTCAAAGTGCGACAGTGTTGACAGCTGAAAATTGGCTTGGGCGGGAAGGTGCGTAAGTGCCTGGTACGGAAGTGGTTAAGGGAATCCAGTGCCCCCCCAGAACTAGTGTGTGGGTCCCCTGAAAATTACTGGGCGGGTCATACAAAAACAGGGTGTGGCTTTGACAGGAAGGGGTGGGTCATTTTTCTATTAGGAGGTGCAGATATGTAGTCAGGCCTAGGGCAGCACAAAACCTAAATATACTACTGCATATTAGGGCTTATTTAGACCGGATCCGATTCACAGCGTGTTTTTATATTGTGGGAGGAAACCCACGCAGGCACAGGGAGAACATGCAAACTCCATGCAGATGCTGTCACGGGCGGGATTCGAACCAACGACTCTTTTGCTGCTAGGTCAAAGTGCTATACACTACACCACTGTGCTGAACGAACATGATTGCAGCTGAAAGCATGAGAACTTTTTTTTTTTTTTTTCAATACCATGCTTTCCAGCCTTATTGACCCCACCTCTCTCCATAAAGAGGACCTGTCACACACTAGTCCTATTACAAGGGATGTTTACATTCCTTGTAATAGGAAGAAAAGTGATCCAAAATCAAAAAAAGTGTCAAAAAAGTGCAAGAATAAAAATATGAGGTAAAAAAAAATAAAAAAAAAATAAAATAACGCCCCTGTCCCTAGAAGCTCGCACTCAGAAGCAAATATGCATGTAAGTCCCGCCCACATATGTAAACACCATTCAAACCACACATGTGAGGTATTGACGCGTGCGTTAGAGCGAGAGCATTAATTCTAGCCCTAGACCTCCTCTGTAACTCTGAACTGGTCACCTGTAAAAAAAAAACAAGCATCGCCTATGGATATTTTTATGTCCCGAAGTTTGGCGCCATTCCATGAGTGTGTACAATATTAAAGCGTGACAAGTTAGGTATCTATTTACTCGGTGTAACATCATCTTTAACATTATCCATAAAAATTGGGCTAACTTTACTTTTTTTTTTTTTTTTAATTCATGAACCGTGTTTTTTTTTTGGGCCAAAAAAAAGTCGTTTGAAAAATTATTGCGCAAATACCGTTGGAAATCAAATAAAAAATGACCGCTAACTTTATTCCCTAGGGTGTCTGCTAAAAAATTATATATAATGTTTGGGGTCCGGATTAATTTCCCAGGAACAAAATATAATTTTTACATGAAGGAGAGAAGTGCCAGAATAGGCGCGGTATGGAAGTGGTTAAAGTGAAATAATAAAAGTGAAATATTCCTTTAAATTTCATACAGGGGGGGAGGGGGGGTACACGCATGTTTCCCGTGCTTAGAACTGTCCCTGTACAAGATGTCATTTCTGAAGTGAAACAAAAAAAAGGAAGTTTAAAGTACTCATGGCTATAAAGAATACAGTCATTGCTCATTAAAAAAAAAAAAAAAAAAAAAAGGGGGTCCCTCCAAATTAAATTACCAGGCCCTTCAGGTCTGGAATGGATATTAAGGGGAACCCCGCCGTAAAACCCCCCCAAAAAATGGCGTGGGGTCCCCCCAAATATCCATACCAGACCCTTCAGGTCTGGTGTGGATTTTAAGGGGAACTCCACCCCAAATTGAGAAAAAAATGGCGTGGAGTCCCCCTAAAATTCCACACCAGACCCTTATCCGAGCACGTTGACCTGGCCGGCCGCAGAAAAGAGGGGGGGACAGAGTGCGGCCCCCCCCCTCTCCTGAACCGCACCAGGCCACATGCCCTCAACATGGGGAGGATGTCCCCATGTTGATGGGGACAAGGGTCTCATCCCCACAACCCTTGCCCGGTGGTTGTGGGGGTATGCGGGCGGGAGGTTTATCAGAATCTGGAAGACCCCTTTAACAAAGGGGACCCCCAGATCCTGACCCCCCCCCCTGTGTGAAATGGTAATGGGGTACATTGTACCTCTACCATTTCACCCCAAAAAAAATGTCAAAGTGTTAAAAATGACAGTAGCCGGTTTTTGACAAATCTTTTAATAAAATCTTCTTTTCTTCTTTCCTTCGGGTTTCTTCCGCTGCTTCTTTCTTCTCGTCCACATCTTGCCCGACGTCTTCTTCTATCTTCTCCGTCCGTCCTTCAGCCTTGTGGTCCCGCATCTTGCCCGTTGTCTTGTCCTGTCTTCTTCTCCGTCCGTCCACCAGCCTCCTCGTCCGCATCTTGTGTCTTCTGCGGTCTTCTTCTCGGTCCGCCAGCCTTCTCGTCCGCATCTTGTGTCTTCTCCGGACCCAGCGTTTGAATTGGATTTGGCCGCCGTGTTCCCGCTCCTGGGACCCGCCCCCCTCTGACGCCACAAGTAAACTCCTTAGAAGGTCATGTGCGTCAGAGGGGGCGGGGTCACATGAGTGTGACACGGCGGGAACTTCTTCTCCGGGCGGCGCGATTGAAATTGAATTCCCCCGCTGTGTGACGCTCTGTGACCCCGCCCCCCTCTGACGCACATGACCTTCTAAGGAGTTTACTTGTGGCGTCAGGAGCGGGAACACGACGGCCAATTCAAATTCAAACGCTGGGTCCGGAGAAGACACAAGATGCGGATGAGAAGGCTGGCGGACCGAGAAGAAGACCGCAGAAGACACAGGATGCGGACGAGGAGGCTGGTGGACGGACGGAGAAGAAGACAGGACAAGACAACGGGCAAGATGCGGGACCACAAGGCTGAAGGACGGACGGAGAAGATAGAAGAAGACGTCGGGCAAGATGTGGACGAGAAGAAAGAAGCAGCGGAAGAAACCCGAAGGAAAGAAGAAAAGAAGATTTTATTACTGTCATTTTTAACACTTTGACATTTTTTTTGGGGTGAAATGGTAGAGGTACAATGTACCCCATTACCATTTCACACAGGGGGGGGTCAGGATCTGGGGGTCCCCTTTGTTAAAGGGGTCTTCCAGATTCTGATAAACCTCCCGCCCGCATACCCCCACAACCACCGGGCAAGGGTTGTGGGGATGAGACCCTTGTCCCCATCAACATGGGGACATCCTCCCCATGTTGAGGGCATGTGGCCTGGTGCGGTTCAGGAGAGAGGGGGGGCCGCACTCTGTCCCCCCCTCTTTTCTGTGGCCGGCCAGGTCAACGTGCTCGGATAAGGGTCTGGTGTGGATTTTTAGGGGGACTCCACGCCATTTTTTTTTTAAATTTGGGGTGGAGTTCCCCTTAAAATCCACACCAGACCTGAAGGGCCTGGAATGGATATTTGCCGGGAACCGCACGTCTTTTTTTTTTTTTTTTTTTACTGCGGGGTTCCCCTTAATATCCATTCCAGACCTGAAGGGCCTGGTAATTTAATTTGGGGGAACCCCTACACATTTTCTTGTTTGTTTTATGAATGAATCCCTTTAGAATTGTCAGAGCCGACAATTCATTATAGCCGCGTGTGAATTTTTAAATGACTTTTTTCCTTCTGAATGTCATTTTGTGCAGGGGGAGTTCTAAGTGCGGGAAAAATGCGCTATTTCACATGCTGACATTACACCCCCCCTAGGTACGAAATTTAAAGGAATATTTCACTTTTATTGTTTCACTTTAAGAATTATTAATTTCACTGCTCCCGAAAAAACGGCCGTTTTAAAAAATAAAAAAAGCATTGATATATGTTCCCTGGGACAGGACTGAGGTCCCCAAACACTTTTTAGGACAAAACTAGCAGATTAGCCTTTAAAATGAACACTTTTGATTTCTCCCATAGACTTCTATAGGGAGTTCGGCGCGGCTTTACATATTACTTTCAATGCGCCGGCTGCTACGCTGGTTCATGCGCCCAATTAAGCCTCCACCCGGAGTACTAATTAACGCATGAACCAGCGCAGCGCACAGAGCATAGTAAATCAGGCCCCATGTGTCATCTCACGTTTACCAAAAAACATCTTGATTAGACTTTTAGGCAAATATTCTGTGGATTGAAATTGTTTACTTCTTGGAAGGTGTGCGTCCGGTTTCATCTGGCATAAAATAAATGTAGCATTTTATAACAAGAACATAATACCAACAGTCAGACATGGTGGTGGTAGCGTGATGGTCTGGGGCTGCTTTGCAGCTTCCATGGTTAAAAACTGCATTTTGTATTTATTTGAATTATCTTTGTGTAATAAGTGTGACAAATAAGCAAAAAGAAAAATCAGAAAGGGGGCAAATACTTTTTCACAGCACTGTATATAAAAAATAAATAAATAATACAAATGAAAAGAAAATAAGAAGTAAATAAGAATAAATGTAAATGAATAATGATAAGGTCATCCTTGGTAACCAAAAATAAACATATATATATATATATATATATATATATATATATATATATATATACACACGTTTTATGGCGGCAGGTCGGCTCCCCTGCGCGAGAGCCCGTAGCTATACGTCGGCTCTCGCGCAGGCCACTAGGCTCCCGTGTGCGTGCCCGGCGGGCACACGCGATCGCTCGTTACAGAGCGAGGACTGGGAGCTGTGTGTGTAAACACACAGCTCCCGGTCCTGTCAGGGAGAGAAATGCTGATCTTCTGTTCATGCAATGTATGAACAGAAGATCAGTCATTTCCCCATGTCAGTCCACCCCCCCTACAGTTAGAACACACCCAGGGAACATACTTAACCCCTTCCCAGTCCCCTAGTGTTAACCCCTTCACTGCCAGTGACATTTTTATAGTAATCCAATGCATTTTTATAGCACTGATCGCTATAAGAATGGCAATGGTCCCAAATATGTGTCAAAAGTGTCCGAAGTGTCCGCCATAATGTCGCAGTACCGAAAAAAATCGCTGATCGCCTGCATTACTAGTAAAAAAAACTATTAATACAAATGCCATAAAAATACCCCCTATTTTGTAAACGCTATTACTTTTGCGCAAACCAATCAATAAACGCTTATTGCGATTTATTTTTTACGAAAAATATGTAGAAGAATACGTATCGGCCTAAACTGAGGAAAAAAAATGTTTTTTTTATATATTTTTGGGGGACATTTATTATAGCAAAAAGTAAAAAATATTATTTTTTTTCAAAATTGACGCTCTATTTTTGTTTATAGCGCAGAAACTAAACACCGCAGAGGTGATCAAATACCACCAAAAGAAAGCTCTATTTGTGGAAAAAAAAGGACGCCAATTTTGTTTGGGAGCCACGTCGCACGACCGCGCAATTGTCAGTTAAAGCAGTGCTGAATCGCAAAAAGTGCTCTGGTATTTGACCAGCAGTATGGTCCGGGGGTTAAGTGGTTAAATGATATCATAATTGCAATGGAGATCAATTACTAAGACCCTGGAAAGATGAAGAACCTGGAAATGTACATCCAGTTCTGCATTTAACTAATTGGGCAACATGGTAGACAATTAAAAAATCCAAAAGGATTGCACAATAGTGAAAAACCTCTCATTGACAGTCAGACTGCCCTCTGGTATGCACTCAATATCTTTGATGTGTTGATTGTGGTAAGTCTTAAAGTGTCGGGGCACACTGTATTAGTCACAACTAGGGATGAGCTTCATGTTCGAGTCGAACCCATACGATGTTCGACTCAAACATCGTATGTTCGACCGTTCGTCAAATAACGAACGTTATGGGCCGTTCGCGCCAAATTCGAGTGGCGTGTCACGGCCCATAATTCACTGCGGCATTGCAGTGCATTGCTGGCTGATGATTGGCCAAGCATGCACTATGGCCCGCATGCTTGGCCAATCACAGCTTGCAAAAAATGGAGAGGGGGGTTTAGTACACGCCCCACACTATATAAGGCCGCCTGGAAGTCGGCCTTGTGTAGTGTGTTGCGGTGGTTTACAGAGAAAGACATTTTTACATTTTACATTTTTTGGAGTTAGATAGAGCAGGCAGGCAGACTAGTCAGTTAGAGTTACAGTGTGTAGAAGATATATATGCATCCCAGGTGGTGTATATATATTTATACACTGTATTGCGTTTAGCTAGATCCGCTCTTCCTAATACACTGACAGGCAGGCAGGTGATTGTGCTAGATGCAGTATTTTCACTTGGTGTACTGTCTGTGTCCTCTGCACAGTTTGCACCTAAAGCTACGTCAATAGATTTTTTGGTGTTCTCATATTAATTCATACAGGCAGGGATCTGCTCATATTAATACCACAGGCAGGGGACCTGCACATAGTCTCACGTGGTGTACTGTGTCCTCTGCACAGTGTGCACCTAAAGCTATGTCAATGGATTTGCTGGTGTTCTCATATTAATTCCTACAGGCAGGGATGTGCTCATATTAATACCACAGGCAGGGGATCTGCACGTATTCTCACATGGTGTACTGTGTCCTCTGCACAGTGTGCACCTAAAGCTACCGCAATAGATTTGCTGGTGTTCTCATATTAATTCCTACAGGCAGGGATCTGCTCATATTAATACCACAGGCAGGGGACCTGCACGTAGTCTCACGTGGTGTACTGTGTCCTCTGCACAGTGTGCACCTAAAGCTATGTCAATAGACTTGCTAGTGTTCTCATATTAATTCCTACAGGCAGGGATCTGCTTATATTAATACCACAGGCAGGGGATCTGCACGTATGCTCACGTGGTGTACTGTGTCCTCTGCACAGTGTGCACCTAAAGCTACGTCAATAGATTTGCTGGTGTTCTCATATTAATTCCTACAGGCAGGGATGTGCTCATAGTAATACCACAGTCAGGGGATCTGCACGTATTCTCACATGGTGTACTGTGTCCTCTGCACAGTGTGCACCTAAAGCTACCGCAATAGATTTGCTGTTGTTCTCATATTAATTCCTACAGGCAGGGATCTGCTCATATTAATACCACAGGCAGGGGATCTGCATGTATTTTCACGTGGTGTACTGTGTCCTCTGCACAGTGTGCACCTAAAGCTATGTCAATAGATTTGATGGTGTTCTCATATTTATACCACAGGCAGGAATCAGCAGGTATTGTCAGTATTTGTGCAGCTACATCTCCCTGCAGGCCATTAGTATGTCTGAAAGAACAACAAGGAGAGACAGAGAGTCACAAGCCGATAAAAGAGGGCAAGCAGGCTCTGCGTCTAGAGGCAACAGTGCTGGTCATGGACACAGTGCATCCCCATCAGCACGTGGCCATGGGACGCTTGTCTTTTTTTCAGCAGCTGGCCGTGTTGAACTGAAACATGCTGAAGACTTGGTAGAGTGGATGACCAAGCCGTCCTCATCCTCCTCATCCTCTCTCACCCAGGCTCATGGTAATTTGTCTGGCAAAGCAGCTGCCAACTTCCCTCTGCTCAATGGCATCAGTTACTCCTTCCCTAGCCCCACCATGTCCTCCTGAGGAGTCCCCCAAACTGTTTGACCACAGTGTTGTGTACATGCTGCAGAAGGATGTGCAGCGTTTTAAAGGCTCAGATGATGGTACACAGCTAGAGGAAGGCAGTAACGTGAGCCCAGAGAGAGGGGTTGCCCAAGAAGGACAGCAATCTGGCAGTCATGTTCCCACAGCTTCAGCATACTACCAGGTTTTCTACAGTGATGAGGAGGGAGGGGATGATGAGGTCACTGACTCCACATGGGTGCCTGATAGGAAAGAGGAGGAGGCACCTCCAATGAGGTGGGCCCTCCAGGGGCCAGCTTAAGGGCAGCACACTGACTGCATCACAACGCAGAGCTCCGCATGTGCAGGGCACTGCTGTGTCTCAGCGTTATTCCAAAAGTTCTTTGGTGTTCTTTGGTGTGGGCCTTTTTTGAGACGAGTGCATCAGATCGCACCGCTGCTATTTGCAACATATGTCTCAAGCGTATCTCGCGTGGCCAAACATCACCCGCTTGGGGACCACATGCTTGACCAGACATATGTCGACCTGCCATGCAGTTCGTTGGCAAGCGTAACTCAAAGACCCACACCAGAGAACAAAGCGGACCTCCCTTGCCCCTCATCAGCTGGGATTTCCATCCCCACTATACCCTCAGTCCTCTCTAAAGCCTGCACTGATAGGACTGAAGGTGTAGAATTAGGTGTGTCACAGCCTAATACATGCGGGCAATCTACTATCTGTACACCGATGGCAGATTGTACCAGGCAAATTTCCCTGCCCCAGCTGCTGCAGCGCCGAAAGAAGTTCTCTCCCAGCCATCCACATGCCCAGCGGTTGAATGCTAGCTTAGCTAAATTGCTAGCACTTCAACTGCAGCCTTTTCAGTTGGTAGATGCTGCCCCCTTCCGTGAGTTTGTGGAATGTGCAGTACCTCAGTGGCAAGTTCCCAAATGCCACTTTTTCTCACGGAAGGCGATTCCGGCTCTCTACCGCCATGTGGAAGGCAATGTCCATGCCTCGCTGGACAGGGAGGTCAGTGGTAAGGTGCATATTTCCGCAGACTCATGGTCCAGCAGGCATGGACAGGGATGTTTCCTATCTTTCACGGCGCATTGGGTGACTCTGATGGCAGCTAGGAAGGATGCAGGACAAGGTACAGTAGTGTTGGAGGTTGTTCCGCCACCACGCCTCCAAAATGCTACTACTGGTTGTGACACACCTGTCTCCTCCACCCCCATTCTCTTCTTCTTCCTCTGTGGCCTCTTCCTGTGCTGATGTGTCCTCTGAACCAGTGGTGCTTCGTAGGAGTTCAAGGGGCTACGCAGGTACGCAGGCAAAGAGATGCCATGAGGTGCTTGAGCTGCTGTGCTTGGGGGACAGGAGCCACACTGGGGCAGAGGTTTTGTCAGCTCTGCAGGGGCAGGCTCAGAGGTGGTTGACGCCACTCCAGCTTAAGTCAGGAATGGTGGTTTGCGACAATGGCATCAACCTCCTCCCCGCACCTGCGACAGGGACAACTGACCCATGTGCCCTGTTTTGCTCATGTCCTTAACTTGGTGGTACAGCGGTTCTTGGGCAGGTACCCAGACTTACAGGATGTCCTGAAGCAGGCCAGGAAACTCTGTGTGCATTTCCGACGGTCATATAATGCCAGTGCTCGGCTGGCAGACCTCCAAAAGGAATACGACCTGCCCAAGAACCGCCTAATCTGTGACATGCCCACCAGGTGGAACTCTACGTTGGCCATGCTGCAACGGCTGCACATGCAGCAGAGGGCCATCAATGAGTATCTGTGCCAATATGGCAGCAGGACAGGGTTAGGGGAGCTTGGGTTTTTTTCCCCACGCCAGTGAGCCATGATCAGGGATACATGCACTGTCCTGTCACCATTTGAGGAGGCCACAAGGATGGTGAGCAGTGACAGTGCAAGCATCAGTGACACCTCTTATTCACCTGTTGGAGCACACGCTTTGTGGAAAAATGGACAGGGCCCTTAAGGCAGAACAGAGGGAGGAAAAGGAGGACTTCCTTACCTCTCAAGATCCCCTTTATCCAGACAGTGTTCCTGCTTGCCCGCCTATCACACAGGAAGAGGAAAAGGAGGAGGATTGTGTCAGCATGGAGGTGGAGCCTAGCACTCGGCATCAGCAGCAGCCTTCAAGGGATCAATTTCAGTCCCAAGAAACCCATGGATTTGTACGTGGCTGGGACAAGGTGGCTGCGGATCCTGTCGTCCTCAGTGACCCAAAGGACTCCGCACCGAATGTCTCAGCAAACCTACACTGTATGGCCTCCCTGATCCTGCAAAGTCTGCGGAAGGATCCTTGTATTCATGCTATCAAGGAGAGGGATCATTACTGGCTGGCAACCCTCCTTGATCCATGTTACAAGGGTAAGGTTGCGGACCTTATCTTGCCGGCGTAGAGGGAGCAGAAGATGATACATCTTGGGGAGGACTTGCAGAAAAGTCTGTGCAATGCGTTCCCAGAAACTGGGAGGTTACAAAATCCTGGTCCTGGACAACGTGTTGCTGAGGCTTCGGTCAGTCACAGAAGGAGCGGTGGAGAAGGTGGCCGTCTGAGCGATGCATCCAGACAATTTTTTAGTCCGCAGCCCCAAGGTATGACCGGTTCCAGCAACCATCGCCAGCATCTGTTTTACATGGTGAGGGAATACCTAGGGGCAAGATCAGACTTGGACACCTTTCCCACCGAAAATCCTCTGGCTTACTGGGTCTTGGGGATAGATCACTGGCCAAAGCTTGCACAGTATGTAAATGAGCTACTGGCCTGTCCTGCATCCAGCGTTCTTTCAGAACGCACATTCAGTGCTGCTGGAGGCTTTGTAACCGATCACAGGGTGCGCCTCTCCACCGACTCGGTCGATCGACTGACCTTCAGAAAAATGAATCAGGCTTGGATCACCACCAGCTACCAAGCACCTGATGCTGATGTAACTGAATAATTTTTTTGGAAATGTCAGATCCCTTCAAGACTGCCTATGCTGATGCTGAGTGACTATCCTGTTATGCTGAGTGACTATCCTTTTCTTCCTCAATGATCATGCTGATAGCTTGTAAGAACATTTTTGGTTCTGGGCACAGCCACCAGTGGCTAAGGCCCAATTTTTCTGCCCCTGTTCAACAGGGGTGTGTAATTACAATTTTTGATGCAATACTTTTCAGCAGGGCTTATTACTGCGCTTCAACTAGAGCATCTGTGAGGGGTTGCAGTGTTGTGGCACCAACACCAGTGCCTAAGGCCTAATTTGTCTGCCCCTGTTTAACAGGGCCGTGTAATTAAATTTTTTGATGCAATACTTTGCAGCGGGCTCATTCCTGCGCTCCAACTAGAGTATCTGTGAGGGGTTGCAGTGTTGTGGCACCAGTTCCTAAGGCCCAATTTTTTTGCCCCTGTTCAACAGGGGCATGTAATTATGATTCTTGATCTAGTATTTCACAGCAGGGCCCATTCCTGCGCCCACCAAGAGTAACTGTGAGGGCTTACAGTGTTGTGGCACCAGCACCACCACCACCACCAACAAAGGCCCAATTTTTCTGCCCCTGTTTAACAGGAGCATGTAATTACAATTCTTGATCTAATATTTCACAGCAAGGCCCATTCCTGTGCCCACCAAGAGTAACTGTGAGGGCTTACAGTGTTGTGGCACCAGCACCACCAACAAAGGACCAATTTTTCTGCCCCTGTTCAACAGGGGCATGTAATTACAATTCTTGATCTAATATTTCACAGCAGGGCCCATTCCTGTGCCTACCAAGAGTAACTGTGAGGACTTACAGTAATGTGGCACCAGTGCCAGCACCAAAGGCCCAATTTTTCTACCACTGTTCAACAATGGCATGTAATTACAATTCTTGATATAATAGTTCACAGCAGGGCGTTCCAGCGCCCACCAAGACTAACTGTGAGGGCTTACAGTGTTGTGGCAACAACAACACCTAGGGCCCAAATTTCTGCAGAGTATATACGGCAGGCCCCTACTTTCAAAAATCCAACTTACAAATGACTCCTACTTGCAAACGGAAGGAGACAACAGGAAGTGAGAGGAAATCTACCCCTTGGAAGGGAAATTCTCTTCTGTAAGAGGTGTCTCCTGTCCACTGATGATTTAACACCAATCCTTGTTTCACTTAAAAAACAAATAAAAAAAAACATTGGTTATTGGGACACAAATTGAGGTGCAATTTTCTGAACAAATGCGCACAGACAGCAAAACAAATGTTACAGGGGTGATAACCCTTCTCTATGTTTTCCAAAAAGCTTAAAAATAGATTTTTTGGCTGGAGCTACACTTTAAAAGGGTACCAGTTCAAAATTACAGATTTTACTTAAAGGGGTTGTAAAGGTCATTCCCCCCCCCTAAATATCTTATTTTACCTTAGTGCAGTCCTCCTCACTTACCTCATCCTTCGATTTTGCTTTTAAATGTCCTTATTTCTTCTGAGAAATACTCACTTCCTGTTCTTCTGTCTGTGACTACACACCATAATGCGAGGCTTTCTACCTGGTGTGGAGAAAGCCTCTTGAGGGGGGAGGGGGCAAGCAGGAGTGTCAGGACACTCTCTACTTTGCAGATAGAGAAAGGAGCTGTGTGCTATTTTGTAAACGCTATAAATTTGCGCAAACCAATCGATAAACGCTTATTGCGATTTTTTTACCAAAAATAGGTAAACGAATACGTATCGGCCTAAACTGAGGGAAAAAAAATTTAGATATGTTTTTGGGGGACATTTATTATAGCAAAAAGTAAAAAATATTGATTTTTTTTCAAAATTGTCGCTCTATTTTTGTTTATAGCGCAAAAAATAAAAACCGCAGAGGTGATCAAATACCACCAAAAGAAAGCTCTATTTGTGGGGAAAAAAGGACGCCAATTTTGTTTAGGGAGCCACGTCGCACGACCGCGCAATTGTCTGTTAAAGCGACGCAGTGCCGAATTGTATAAACCCCTTGGGTCATTTAGCTGCATATTGGTCCGGTACTTAAGTGGTTAAAATCACTGCTCCCGCGAAAATGTCAGTTTTTAAAACTTTTTTTTTGCATTGATACATGTTCCCTGGGGCAAGACCCAGGTCCCCAAACCTGTTATATTGACAATAACTTGCATATTAGCCTTTCAAATTAGCACTTTTGATTTCGAACGTTCGAGTCACATAGACTTCAATAGGGTTATAAAGTTTTCACGAAACGTTCGGTCCGTTCGAAGGTTCTGGTGTGAACCGAACGGTGGGGGGGGGGTGTTCGGCTTATCCCTAGTCACAACCACTAGAAATAAAACAACATTGATCACCTATCTGTTTTCTACGGGTGTACTTTGTGCGTCCAACATATGGGAGGTTGTAAGCATAAAGACCACATATTCTAAAGGACAAGTTATAAATTGCTTAATGTGAAAGATGTTGCCAGCTCTATTCGTAAACAACAATTGCCCATGCCTAATGAACTGGCAAGTTAGACAGCCTCTCTTTTTACATTGAAAGGACCCCTTCCTGTTATCAAAGTAGGACCGTATATCCATAGGTCTCTTATTACGTATGCTTTTGATCTTACTAGGTGCAATATTGTTTTTAACTGTACATGCTCTTCTGAAAGTGACCTGGGGCGCGGATGGAAGATTGGGGCCTAACTTAAGATCTATTTGGAGGATGTGCCAGTGCTTTCCATTATTTTAGTGATGAACTTGTACTCACTAGTGTAACCGGTTATAAACCTTACACTGTTTTTTTCTTGATGAGCACCATTTCCATCTTGATTGTTGGTCTAGATCGCTCGGTTAACCTTTTTGTTTAAATTTCTCAATTAATTCCATACCCTGCTGCGCGTAGTCACACTCTCTGGTATAATTCCTGCGCAACCTTTGTAATTATTACTTTAGTTATTTATTTTCTTTTTTTTCCCCAAAATCTTTTATTCATTTTTTTACAAAACAGTACAATTAATACAACATAAAATCAATATACAGACTAACATATATGGTCTCAATATGTACCCCTTTCATTGAGGTAATTATTACTTTAGTTATTTATTTTCTAATTTTTATTATTAATATTTGATTTATATATTTTGTTTTTTATTTGTATTTCTAATTTTTATTTTTTTATTTTTTATTTTTTTATAAGACATAGATTTTTTATAATAATTTAATATATTGTTTTTTTTAGTTAATAAATCTTGTTAGTTAATCAACTTACTACTTTGGCAATTATGCTTGTGTCTGTTGAATGTAATTTGTTTATATTATTATGCTGGAGGAGGAGAAAGGAGAGTACTTTGCCTTTAAGAGATAATCAGATCCCTGTGCATATTCCTATTTAAATCCCTGTAGACTATCATGTCACATGGCCTGAGAATGAAATTGAATTCCAATAGAAAAGATTAGAATAGAATAGAAAATAATAGAAAAGAAAAGCATAGAAAAACAATAGAACAGAATAGAAAAAATATATAATATATTCTATTATAATCTTTTCTATTCAAATTCATTCTGTACCAAATTCGAATTTCGGAAGATGGTTTATATATAAATATAAAACCATTTTCCGAAATTTGAATTTTGTATAGAATGATAGTTGATTTCATATAGAATGATATTCGTATAGAATGATTTTGAATTAGAATAGAAAAGATTAGAATAGAATAGAAAATAGAAAAGAATATAATTGAATTGGACAACAATAGAACAGAATAGAATACAATATAATATGTTTTTATAGTTTATTATTTTCTATTATTTTCTATTCTAATCTTATCTTATCTAATCTTAATATACGAAATTCAAATTTTGGAAGATGGTATATACACACACACATTTTCTGTTCTGTTTTATTGTTTTTTTTTTTTCAAATTCATTCTATACAAAATTCGAACTTCTGAAGCCATCTTCTGAAATTCGAATTTGAATAGAAAAGATTAAAATAGAACAGAACAGAATAAAAAAATGATATTTTATATATATATAATATTTCTATGCCATTCGTTTCTATTATTTTCTTTTCTATTCTTTTCAAATCTAATTCATTCTATACGAAATTCAAATTCCGGACATTTGGAAGATGGCTTCAGAAGTTCGAATTTCATATAGAATGAATTTGAATTAGAATAGAAAAGATGTGAATAGAAAATAATATAAAAGAATAGACTAGAAAAACAATAGAACAAAAGCGAAAATATTATATTTTATTCTGTTCTATTGTTTTTCTAGTTTTTTAACTTTTCTATTATTTTCTATCCTATTCTAATCTTTTCTATTCTAATTCAATTTCATTCTATATGAAATTCGAATTTTGGAAAATGGTTATATGTAAAAAAAATCGAATGTGGTAGTTTTTTCTAATTTAGTAGATTTTTTTCAAATGCGGTAGTTTTTTTCTAATTCAGTAGATTTTTTTCAAATGCGGTAGAATTTTTTCGAGTGCAGTAGATTTTTTCTAATCTAATAAAAAATTTCAAATTTGATTGACTTTTTAGGAATTCAGTCAAAATGTTTTCAAATTCTAATATGAAACTAATCTTTTATAATCCTTTCTATTCAAATTCGATTTCATTCAATAAGAAATTCGAATTTTGTATAAAATGAATTCAAATTTGAATAGAAAAGATTAGAATGGAATAGAAAAGAAAAACAAGAGAACAGAATAAAATATAATATATATTATAATTGATTCTATTCTGTTCTATTGTTTTTCTAGTTTATTAACTTTTCTTTTATTTTCTATTCTATTCAAATTTTTTCTATTCCAATTCGATTTCATTCTATATGAAATTCGAATTTTGGAAAATGGTTATATGTAAAAAAAAATCGAATGTGGTAGTTTTTTCTAATTTAGTAGATTTTTTTCAAATGTGGTAGATTTTTTTTCAAATGCGGTAGAATTTTTTCGAATGCAGTAGATTTTTTCTAATCTAATTAAATTTTTCAAATTTGATCGACTTTTTAGGAATTTGGTCAAAAAAAATTCAAATTCTAATATGAAACTAATCTTTTATAATCTTTTCTATTCAAATTCAATAAGAAATTAGAATTTCGTATAAAATGAATTCAAATTCGAATAGAAAAGATTAGAATGGAATAGAAAAGAAAAACAAGAGAATAGAATAAAATATAATATATATTATATTTGTTTCTATTCTGTTCTATTGTTTTTCTATTCTTTTATATTTTAGTTTCCATAAATTTTAATTATTTTCCAATCTATTCTAGAATTCAAATTTATACTATTTTGGATGTTCTATTTTATTACATTCTATTAACTTATATTCTATTCTTTTTGATTCTATTGCTTTATTGTTTTATATTCTATTTTATTGTAGTTTTTAGAAAATCGATTCCTATTTTTTCAAATTCGATTCGAATTTGTTTTAGAATTTGATTCGAATTCGATTCGAATTCGAATTTAGTTTGCGTTTTGTCGAATTTGTTTAAATTCGTTAATTTTGTAATTTGGAAATTCGGATGCATACGAATTTCCGAATAATGGAAAATTTGTCCGAATTCGAATTTGTAACGAAAGTAAATGCACATGTCTAGTTGATATAATAAGAGGCTTACCAGAGCGATTGGACCCAAGTAAGTATATACTTATCGGGTCATTCAGGCTTAAAGGGTAACGATATCCAAACTCCAAAACGACAGGATGATGGAATCACTAAGTGCTCAGATATAATTCAGTATGGGACCAATCGATGGAAAACCAGACAGATGATATCAATAGGCAATTTCACTCTCATGTATTGGGAGAGTGAGGATTCTTTGAACTTTCATCTCTGGGAGCATTGAGCAGTGTCCAAATCTTCGATAACACTGTGATTGGTGTATAAGACGTCACATGCTGTTGCCAACGGTTTTGGCTAGAGTAAACCCCTGATTGAAGCCCCCTCACGTGTGCTTTCTCTCCTCGTGCGAGGAGAGAAAGCACACGTGAGGGGGCTTCAATCATCTGTCTGGTTTTCCATCGATTGGTCCCATACTGAATTATATCTGAGCACTTAGTGATTCCATCATCCTGTCGTTTTGGAGTTTGGATATCGTTACCCTTTAAGCCTGAATGACCTGATAAGTATATACTTACTTGGGTCCAATCCCTCTGGTAAGCCTCTCATCATATCAACTGGTAGTGGATCTACTATCATATCTTCAGCACTAAGTCACTTCTGGTTGGAATGTTTTGATTTTGTCCATAGACATTCTACAACAAATTTTCACTACATTTGTGAACTATTTTGGCCACTTTTGGTGTTCGCACCACTTTATAAGACTCATCCCTGAAGTCTTTCTCATTTTTTCACTCATATATTTTTAGCGCTGCACTTATTTTCTTTGATTCAGTGACTACCGCAGCCCCCATGTCATATCCGGTGCACCGCCCAGAAGTCCTGGCTATACACATCCAGTCTGTGTCTTTTGCTTCTAGTCCCAGGCTGATGAGCGGGGCTGATGTATCTCCAGCTGCCCTGACAGGACTTTCGTCTACCGACAATGGTACTACTGGTCTCCAGGATCGGTTTGACTCTAATTTAAGATGATGAAAGTTAGTGGTTCTTGCTACAAAGTGAATTCAAGGAACCATGATCTGTGCAAACCGTGGGTAAAACACTAATGCTGCGTACACACGATCAGTCCATCCGATGAAAACGGACCGATGGACCGTTTTCATTGGTTAACCGATGAAGCTGACTGATGGTCCATCACACCTACACACCATCGGTTAAAAAAACGATCGTGTCAGAACGCGGTCACGTAAACCACGTACGACGGCACTATAAAGGGGAAGGTCATATCCAATGGCGCCACCCTTGGGGCTGCTCTTGCTGATTCCGTGTTACCGCGTGTTAGTAAAACATTCAAGCCGTTTCGCGCTTTTCAGTCTCCGTGCTTTGCAGATCGTTTTATCGGGTTCAGTTTGTGCTTGTGGGTTCGTATCTGTTTTCAGTGCTTGCAGTCAGGTCGTATCTGTTTTGCAGTGCATTCCTGTCCACTCGATTTCTGTTTTTCAGTTCGTTCTTTAGAGGCCTTGCTGTACTTGGTTGCTTTCTGTTTTAAGTGTTCTTCCATCATACAAGTGATACAGAAGGTCTATATTAAGGTAAGTTGTCTCCTTTTACATCACAATCTATATATGTCTTAAATGTATGCTAATGTCTTGTATTTCTTGCATCATTCCCTAATTACCATGATTGTAATATTCTGTGAATGTCCCCTTTGTCCCCATGCATGTTATAAGTTTTGAATGCTCCTTTTTTTGGCCTACATGCATATTTGCGTTCACTAACCTGTCCAGCATGCTATCCTAGGCCCAAACACACCTAGCCTAGTCTGTTTCCAACTTTTTTTTTGTCTGCTCCATTGTCGTTTTGCCCCCCCCCCCCCCCTTTAAATGTGTCCCAATGTATTTTTTCTCATTCCATTTTGGCAGAGTGCTAGAGGGTTTATTTTTCTGGGCCCAAACTCAGCTATAAACAAGCTATAAGCTATAAAATGTTTAATGGCCCATCAGAGGGGTGAGGAGTCTGATAATTGGGCCTATTTTAGTTCTGGCATGAAATTAGCACTCCACTAATAAATGTTATACTGATGTTGGACAAGGATGTCTTTTGTATTGTGATTGCAATGTTTATGTGCCAAAGTACTCATTTTTATTTTTGTTTGACTCCACAGTTTCCTTCCACGCCACAGGAATGGCAGACCGTGGCTTCCCAATTGGCCCAGCGGTAGGACTTCTCTAACTATGGAGGGGCAATAGATGGGAAACACGTCTGCATAGTGTCCCCACCCCATTCGGGGCTATACTATTTCAACTACAAAGGTTTTCATAGTATTGTGTTGATGGTGGTGGCACAGTACGAGTTTTTGTATGTGGACGTGGGGAAGAACGGCCGGATGTCCGACAGTGGAGTCTTTGCGCAGATGGAGTTTGCTCACCGTCTCCAGACTGGTGGCCTGGCCCTGCCACGGGATGAAGACAATGTGGAGGGACTCCTTTTTGTGTTTTTTGTCACGGATGTAGCTTTCGGGCTTGGACCACACCTCATGAGGCCGTTTCCCCGGAGAGGAGGGTTTTTAATTACCTTCGGGATAATGGCCAGACGATTCCGCCTGTTCCAGACAGCCATCCACATGGCGGACTATAAACTGAACACTGTCATTTTTCCTGCTGCATTTTTCATAATTATTTGTGCAGGCATTCAGAGACCTACCTTTCAAACATTGGGCCTGAGGCCAGACAATCATCTGAGAACCTGACTGGCCTGGACACTGGCCGTACTGGATTGGCGACCCGAACTGCTCGAGATGCCCATGATATATACGTGGAGTACTTCACTGGTAGGGGGGCCATTGCTATGCCAGACCATATTTCTTTGAAAACAAACAAAAAAAAAGGCAGAGGCGCATGTCCCAGCTGGAGGAAGAGTGTCTGCAGGTTATTAGGGAGGCAGCTTCCATCATGAGGGCCCCCTTAACCCTGTTGAGGGCTAGAGCACCTACCTTGCTGACCAGCTGCAAAAAATGGATGAGCAACAACGCAGAGGATATTTTAGTCCAAGAATATGATGCGATTCATCGACAAATATTGAACTTTTAAAAACCTGTGGGAAATCAGAAATCCATCCTATTCTAACAAGAATGTTCGAAGGGCAACAATTGACCAATTGGTCACTTATATGCAGACCTGTATAGCAGAGCTAACTTCCACCATGATAAGCAATAAAATAAATAACATGAGGAATGCTTACAAGAAGCGTTTGATACAGGTCCGTGCTTCTCGGAGGTCAGGAGCAGCAGCAGATGAAGTACAGGAGCCCAAGCTGTGGTACTATAAACACCTCAGTTTTCTGGACGATCAGATCGAGGCCAGAGAATCACTTTCCAGTCTTCCTTCCACCCTTCCCTCCACCATTCCCTCCAGCGTTCCTTCCACTGTTCCCCCCACCCCTGCAGAGGGTGCCGCGGAGCTGGCTGAGATTGAGTAGCCAGATCTGAACATCTTCAGTCAGGTATAGTAGTTTACAACATATTTCTTGGTCTCAAAATTTTTTGGGGTTAACGAGATGTTTTTTGAGCCAAAATGAAAGCTTGAAAACCCAAGCAAAAGTCGAGGGCAGAAAATATAGTGACAGGGATGCCAACTGCAAAGGTCAGAATGAGAGTCTGTTCAATTTACCAAAAAAACAAACAAAAAATGCAACAGTCATGAGCTTTAAAATGTGTGTGCTTGATGAAGCCACAAAAAAAACATGTCCCTTTTTTAGACACAGGAAGAGATCAGCCAAGAGGAGGAGCCTCTGGATTGAGCCAGCCAGGAGGAGGAAGGGGTGAGTGGCAGACAGGAGGAGGCTGGGCCGAGTGACAGTCAGCAGGTGCTCAGTCTCCTCCTCCTCCTGCTGCCACATTCTCATCACCTGCAAGGGGCCGTGGAGGGAGCCGTGGAATGAAGGCTGCAAGGAAGACCAGAAAGTGAATCCATGACTTCAAGCTGATCTGCCAGAAAACGGAGGTGGTTGTTGTAGTACCACAGCTTGGGGTTATGTATGACATATGCTGCTGCTTCAGATTTATGGGATTTGGGGAGCACATTGTGACCCCAATTAGAGGTTCTTGATTTTGACTTTTATCATGGTGGAATAAGCCTTTGGGCTCCAAAGTCTACATAGATTTGGCTGATTGCTCAATTGTTGCCCTTCATGTTTAATTGTTTGAACCAGAATAAATGGAGATTTAATTTAAGTTAAATACGTGTCTATTGTGTTTTTCTGGTGAATAGCCATAAAACATTTCAGAAATACAATGTGTAATTAACAAAGGACACAACCTCCTTGGGGGGGAACAAAATGTGGTGTGATAACTTGATAAAAAAAAATAAAAAATTTAAAATAAAAAAAATAAAAAAAGTGGAATACCAAAAAATATTTTGTAGATCTGGCTTTTTTTTTAAAAAAAAGGATTATTCATGAAATCACAAGCCAAAACAAAAAGAAGTCAGTATGGGAGAACTCTGTCAAAATACCATCAGCAAAACAACGTATTTATTCTAGCAATAGAACGAAGAAAAAGATTTGCTGCAATAAACGAGGGACTAATTTTAAAAATGTAGAATGTGCCATCTGCATAACGAACGCTAGTTTTACCAGAACGAGCGCTCCCGTCCCCTAATTTAGTCTGAGCATGCATGGATTTTTAACCGATGGTTGTGCCTACTAACGATCGGTTTTGTCCTATCGGTTAGGAATCCATCGGTTAAATTTAAAACAAGTTGGCTTTTTTTTAACCGATGGCGCCCACACACGATCAGTTTTGCCCAATGAAAACGGTCCATCAGACCATTCTCATCGGTTTACCCGATTGTGTGTATGCGTCATTAGACATGTCTATCAATTAAAATAAAATAATGTTTACAACTAGTCTTTTTAGCCATCCAATCATGATCTAACCTGATTTTGCACATAAATGAACACAATCAGTTATCTAAAAAAACAACATATTTCTAAAAATATTTTGGGCCAGATTCACATAGAACTGCCCTGGCGCAGCATATCAGTGATACGCTACGCCTCCGTATCTTACCTGGCGGAATTTCAAATCCACAGCGAACTTGCGCCGTAAGTTACGGCGGCGTAGTGTTTTTCTGGCGGCGTATTTGAAATTGGGCGGGTTGGGGGCGTGATTCATTCAAATGAAGCACATCCCCGCGCCGAATGAACTGTGCATGCTCCGTTTTGAAATGTCATTTTTTTAACTTAGACGTGAGTTACGTCCTTTCCTATTCACTGACGACTTACGCAAAAAAAAAATTAAAATTCGATGCAGGAACGATGTCATACTTTAACATGGCAAGTCTATCTATACGCCACAAAATAGCAGCTTTAACTATACGCCGGGAAAAGCCGACTAGCAATGACGTAAGAGAATGCGATGGCCGCGCGTACGTTCGTGGATCGATGGAAAATGATAATTAGCATACCTGACGCAGAAAACGACGCAAACTCCACTCAGCGGGCGAGGAAGTATTGCACCTACCATCCGAAGGCGTACAAAGCCGTACGCCTGTCGGATCGAAGCCAGAAGCCGTCATATCTTGGTTTGAGGATTCAAACGAAAGATACGACACGGCAAATTTGAAAGTACGCCGGTGTATCAGTAGATACGCCGGCGTACTTGCTCTGAGAATCTGGCCCTTTGTGTTCCTTTCTATTTTGCTCATGTTTTTATAAGTATGGAGTTGTAATACCATATTTCCTCTACAGAACCATTGCATCTAACTTTGATATTGCATTTAAATTAAACTATTAGAAAATAAATAGTGTAGAGTAACTTGTTCCAGTGCTCTACATGGAGGTGTCTGAAGAATATGGAGAAATCTTAAATACAGTACCAATATGTAGCATGTATACTTACACCAATATTTTTTTTTCATACATTGCAATCATTGCCCAGAACTAAAAGGTTTAAGAAGTTTGGTAAAGTAGTCACAGCAAAATCTACATAAAATTCTGAAAAGGGTCCTTTGTCTTAAAAGAACAGCCAGAATGCATTTGATAACAAGCAGTAATGGCGATTTGTGGTTAAGCATAAAAAATATATTTGCAAGCAAACTCGAAAGTATTTGTTAGGTTCCTAAGAGATAAAGAATGTGTGCTTAAAAAGGTTGCCTTAGAAACATGATTTCACTTTAGAAAAGGCCCTAAAGACCTGCATTGAAAAATCAACTACAGAATCAAAGCATGATTCAAATCCACAACTTATGTTAGCTATAGAACAATGCATCAACTGCTAAATACATGACCCAAGCTGTGTAAAGGATTTCTAAATAATAAGCTTCATTCTTCATATGTTGCAGTAACCGAATACAAGAAGGATTTAAGCACAGATAGTTGTTCCTGGAGAAAAGTAGAGAAGTACAATAAAGGTGATTAGTTGAAATTGCATCTTTTGTTAGACAAAATCTGTCAGAAATTTTAGGCCATTTCACCATTGTAAGTGTAGATAAACCTGTACTGCATTGATAGCCTTTTAACGTTCTTTACAGTATGTAATAATTTGTATACTTAAAAGAAAAAGGAAAATCATTAGATTTTTTTTCCTAACGTATATCACAGAATGTTAACTTTAAGGGGCCAGATCCACAAAAGGGATACGCCGTTGTATCCCTGTTTCTATCTTTGGAACTGATCCACAGAATCAGTTTCCAATAGATAGGGAGAAGATCCGACATGTGTAAGGGACTTACACTGTCGGATCTTAGGATGCAGTACCTCGGCCGCCGCTGGGGGCATTTCTCGTCAAAATGCCGCTTCGGGTATGCAAATTAGCACTTACGGAGATCCACAAAGCTTTTACGCTTCGTTTTTTCTCCGTAAGTATTAGTTTGCAAACGCAAAATTAGGGCTGCTTTTACAAGGCCTAAACTGTTTAGGCCTTGTAAAAGTAGACTCTTCTATCCCGCGTCGCCGTCTTTTTTTTTTCCCCAAAAAATTTCCCGGCGCAACTCGTATTTTTTTTTTTACGCCCGTCGCGATTCTCAAAACCCGGCGCAACGTAAAACCGCGCAAAGCACGTCGGGAAAATGACGGCATGAGCATGCGCAGTACGTCCGGCGCGGGAGCGCGCCTAATTTAAATGGGACTCCCCCCATTTGAATAGGAACGCCTTGCGCCGGCCGGATTAAAGTTACACAGCCAAAAATTTCTAGGTAAGTGCTTTGTGGATCGGGCACTTAGGTAGAAATTTTGCGGCAGTGTAACTTAAATGGGAATATTTAAGTTACGGCGGCTTGCTGTGGATCTGGCCCACGGATCCTATTTATAAAGCTCAAGTGAAGTTAGGAAATTTTAGTTCACCTGAAAATGTGCTTAATTTCCTTTTTTTGTGTTTCAGGTAAGTTTTAAAACAGGGATTAGCCACTTTAGTCCTGGAAGAATTTACCCCCTTCCTGACAAAAGCAATTTTTGAGATTGCGCACTGCGATCAGTGCTATAAAAAATGCACTGATTACTGTGTAAATGACACTGGTTGGGAAAGGGTTAACCACTACAGGGCAAGGGAAGGGTTAAGGGACCTAGGGAGTGATTCTAACTGTGGGGGGATGGGCTACCAGTGACTGGTCCTGATGACAGGGAGCAGTAGATCACTGTCCTGTCACTAGGCAGAACAGGGAAATACGTTGTTTACATAGGTATCTCCCTGTTCTGCCTCTCAGTGACACGATAGCAGGCCGCCGGCGAACATCAAGTTTGCGGGGCCCGCATGCACTGTCACAGAGAGTGCCACACAGCTTCTTAAAGGGGACGTATCTGTACGCCAATTTGCCCACCGCTGCCTTTTCTGCCAACATGCAGCAGTCGGCAAGTGGTTAAACTAGATTTTAAGCTTAGTACGGTAAAGTGAAGAGGCAAATAAATGTATTTTAACCAGTTTGGCATCTTTTGATGTGCATATGCCCATACAAATTTAGCTAGTAAAGGGGTCATTTAAAACCCTACCAATTACCGCATTTGTCGGCATATAACACGCACAGGAGTATAACACGCACCACAATTTTAGGAGGGAAGTTTGAGGCCCGGTACACACGACGGGACATGTCCGATGAAAATGGTCCGCGGGCCGTTTTCATCAGATATGTCCGCTGCCGGATTTTGGTCTGATGGCTGTACACACCATCAGACCAAATTTCCCGTGGACAGCGAACGCGGTGACGTGGCCGCGACGATGACGCGGCGACGTGCGCGACCCTGGAAGGTCAATGCTTCCACGCATGCGTCAAACCACTTTGACGCATGCGAGGGCTTTCGGCCGAGCGGACATGTGCGGTGAGTCGTACAGACGACCGAACATGTCCGACGGACAGGCTTCCAGCGGACATGTTTCTTAGCATGCTCGGCCGGGAATCCGGTCCGGTCGGCCGTACAGACGACCGAACATGTCCGCGGAAACTGGTCCGCGGACCATTTTTAGCAGACATGTTCGGTCGTGTGTACGAGGCCTAAGGAAAAAAAACATACATTTTTAAATAAAGAACCTTCGAAACAAAATTTGTGTCACAGCTCATCAATGCACCCTGCTCAGCGCCCATCTGCAGCCATTAAATTGTGCAACAATGCAACCTGTTCAGTGCCTATCTGCAGCAATTATATTTCCCAACAATGCAGTGTTCCCTATCTCTGGCTTCTAAAGTGTTTGGTAAAGCTTTATTCAGCCTGTCAGCACTGAACGTCCCATACTAAGTAACCGTGTAATTCTGGCTGCAGAAAAATTCCACTATCTCATGTCTGAAAAGTGCTTATAAACACTGGCCTGGATTCAGAAAGAAGTTACGCTGGCGTATCTATTGATACGCCGCGTAACTTCTAGGATGCGCCGGCGTATCTTTTTTCTGTATTCAGAAAACAAGATACGCCGGAATTTTGCTAAGATCCGACTGGCGTAAGCCTCTTACGCCGTTGTATCTTAGTTGCATATTTACGCTGGCCGCTAGGTGGCGCTTCCGTAGATTTACGCAAGGAATATGCAAATTAGGTAGATAGGCCGATTCACAAACGTACGTACGCCCGGCGCATTTTTTTACATCGTTTACGTAAGGCTTTTTCCGGCGTAAAGTTACCCCTCATAAAGCAGGGGTAAGTCATGTTAGGTATGGACGTCGGAAACGTATGAACAGCATCGTATTTTACATTGTTTGCGTAAGTCGTCCGTGAATGGGGCTGTACGTAAGTTACGCTCACGTCGAAAGCATTGACTATTTGAGACGTGATTTCAAGCATGCGCACTGGGATACGTCCACGGACAGTGCATGCGCCGTTCGAAAACAGCGTCAATTACGTGGGGTCATGATAGTTTAACATAAAACACGCCCACTACCAGCCAAATTTGAATTAGGCGGGCTTACGCTGACACATTTACACTACGCCGCCGTAACTTAGGGCGCAAGTTCTTTCTGAATACGGACCTTGCGCCCTAAGTTACGGGGGCGTAGTGTATCTGAGATACGCTACGCCCGCTGATAGATACGATAATGTATCTGAATCTGGCCCACTGTGTTAGGAGGTCTTATTTTGATGGCATCTACAGTAATAGCATCTGCATTTACACAGCAACTCCCGGCTGTCATTTTGACAGCTGGAAACTGCCTGCAAATGTGAGAGGGGTGCAGCAGCCTCAAACTAATTAAAACTGCACCCCTGGGATTGCCTAGAACAGCTTCTTAACATTTAAATGAGATACCTAAATATGGCCATTATCCATACATTTGCTGGTTGCTTCTAATTTTGTCTATGTATTAATCCACCAATAGGCTCAGCTTCAGAATGCCACAAAAGTTGTGTGTTACTTTGCAAAGATTCTTACACTGGGGGATTTATTTAATGACATGGTTCAAAGACCAAAAATGTGTTGTAGCCTAGAGCATCAAATCCCAATACCATTTCAATTCATTTATTTATACTAGATTGTTAAAGTAAATATCTTATTGGTTGCTTGTGAATAACCTTACAATGTAGCCAAGCGCAACTAAATTAAACACCTTTGTCCTATACAATTCATCTATAGTGAATTTATGTTTTCTCTGCTATATGTTTTCCCTCCAAACCCAGAATGTATATGCATTCACTTCATACCAGAACTATAGTGTGCTCAGAGCCTTCTGAGAATCAAGAGCATTTAGTAACGTCAGTTATGATGCTTTCCATCTAATTTAAGAGCACAGCAAATCAAAAATGTATTTGTTGAAAGGTAACCTGTTTTTTTAATGATGTTTTAACACAGATTTTACATTGCTAAGAATGAATTTTAATATAGCAAACATTATTTATACTCCGCCACTGAATGTGCTGTTAACAACTGCTGTTTGTCAGAAGCAAAGTCCATGATCATAAACTATGCTTCTGTTTGACTGGATGTCTTGTGTGCAATGGCAGCAGATGCGTAACATTGATATTTTAGTGAATGTATCTGAACATCAATAAAAAAGTTAAAGTGGCCATTTTAATTAGTCTATTGTTAGCTATGGCTAATTGAAACTGATTGGCAAAACCATAAGATCAGATCCAATACAACCAGCCTATAACGAATGAAAAAGTAGTGGATTATTTCTCCACATTTTTTGCATCAAAATTGTTTAATCTCTAATTAAAAATCAAGCTGGAAAATACAAATTACAAAAAATGCTAATTACCACTATTTTCCACTACCAACATTCTTTAAAAAATAAACACTTTTTCAAAAAAAGATTGTCTAAGCACTGTTATTTACAAGTGATGCTTTTCAAGATGTCAATCTGTTTGAAATTTTTACAGGTATTATTAAATATGTGCCTGCCATTTTGGTAGCAAGTGTGTATTTGTACTTGAGATTGACAGACACAACAGTGATCTACCTTTAGTTATATTCCACTATTTTTAATATATCCCTTACCAGAGTTAAATACTAAGCCTTCAAGCTAACATGTCTTTGGTCACAAAAGACAAAATATGCTAAAGCTAATGAAACATTCCTTTTTCCCGCATTAAGAGTCTGACATGCACACATGAGTTCACAGCACCCTAATACTCTCAGTCTTGCAAAAGCCAGAGCTGACCGATTGCCAGTTCAGGTCTTATACAGTAAAGGAGGCCATACATGGATCAAAATTTGGCCAGTTCAGCAAGGACTGGTCAAATTTTAATACATGTGTTGTACAGAAGCCAATCTATTGATCAACTTCTGTACAGCCAGTCAGTCAAGTTATTCCCGATTTAATCAGTGCCACCGGCAATAGCAAGTGGCTCTGATCAGTGTATTCTTACAGCGGGGAAGGCAGGTCAGAATATAATGACTCAGCTGGAAGGATTCCCACATCCACATCAAGTGTGTGGATGTGGGAATTGGATGTTTTTTTCTTTCATTCAATCCACTCGTTGAATGGAAAAAAATGAATACTATATGGCTTACCTAAAGTAAAATAGAAAAGTGGAACTATGACCAGTTGGCTAATCTGCTAAACCCAGATTTTGAGAGTTTAAACTATTGAGAAGATATCACACTGTAAGTCAACATTGCAAATTGGCTGTTCACTTTTCATGGGAAATTTGCCCTTAGCTTAATTAAAGCGGAGGTTCACCCATAGAGAGCACATTTTCCCCTTAGATTAATGCTCGTTTTGTCTAGGGGAATCGGCTAGTTGTTTTAAAATATGATCCGTACTTACCGTTTACGAGATACATCCTCTCCGTCGCTTCCGGGTATGGGCTGCGGGAATGGGCGTTCCTTCTTGATTGACAGTCTTCCGAGAGGCTTCCGACGGTCGCATCCATCGCGTCACGATTTTCCGAAAGCAGCCGAACGTCGGTGCGCAGGCGCAGTATAGAGCCACACCGACGTTCGGCTTTTTTCGGCTACGAGTGACGCGATGGATGCGACCGTCGGAAGCCTCTCGGAAAACTGTCAATCAAGAAGGAACGCCCGCTCCCAAAGACCCATACCCGGAAGCGACGGAGAAGATGCATCTCGAAAACGGGTAAGTACTGCTCATATTTTAAAACAAATAGCCGATTCCCCTAGACCAAACGAGCAGAAATCTAAGGGGAAAAGGGCAAAAATTAAATAAATGGGTGAACTCCCGCTTTAATGAATGTGACAAAAATTAACTTTGCAATAAATATCCATCCACGTGCAAGGAAATTTTTCACACGAGTAAAGGACTGAAGTCAGCAAAGCTTGACATTTTTCACTAAGCTAGAAATATTCCCTTACAATGTAAATTACCTATTTGACTTTAGTAAATGAACCCCAATAAGTTTTAAGAAGTTATATTGTGTAAAGTTATTAACCACTTAAGCCCCGGACCTTTAGGCAGCTAAATGCCCAGGCCAGGTTTTGCGATTCGGCACTGCGGCGCTTTAACAGACAATTGCACGGTCGTGCGACGTGGCTCCAAAACAAAATTGGCGTCCTTTTTTCCCCACAAATAGAGCTTTCTTTTGGTGGTATTTGATCACCTCTGCGGTTTAAATTTTTTGCGCTATAAACAAAAATATAGCGACAATTTTGAAAAAAAAATCAATATTTTTTACTTTTTGCTATAATAAATATCCCCCAAAAACATATATAAAATGTTTTTTTCCCTCAGTTTAGGGTGATACGTATTCTTCTACCTATTTTTGGTAAAAAAAAATGCAATAAGCGTTTATCGATTGGTTTGCGCAAAATGTATAGCGTTTACAAAATAGGGGATAGTTTTATTGCATTTTTATTATTTTTTTTTTTTTTTACTACTAATGGCGGCGATCAGCGATTTTTTTAGTGACTGCGACATTATGGCGGACACTTCGGACAATTTTGACACATTTTTGGGACCATTGTCATTTTCACAGCAAAAAATGCATTTAAATTGCATTGTTTATTGTGAAAATGACAGTTGCAGTTTGGGAGTTAACCACAGGTGGCGCTGTAGGAGTTAGTGTTCACCTAGTGTGTGTTTACAACTGTAGGGGGTGTGGCTGTAGGACTGACGTCATCGATCGAGTCTCCCTATAAAAGGGATGACTCGATCGATGCAGCCGCCACAGTGAAGCACGGGGAAGCCGTGTTTACATACGGCTCTCCCCGTTCTTCAGCTCCGGGGAGCGATCGCGACGGGGCGGCTATAAACGAATAGCCGCGCCGTCTTCCCGGATCGCTCCCCGCGGGAATCCGACCGCCGCATGTAGCGGGGGGGGGTCCCGATCGGACCCCCCACCTGCTAGAAGGCAAGGACGTACCTGTACGCCCATTTGCCTGTACGTGCCATTCTGTGGACGTACATATACATGCGGCGGTCGGGAAGTGGTTAAGTGTACTGTTACCCTTTTGTTGTCATTTAGATTGTTAGTCCCTTAGTTTTGCCTTCCACAGTTTTGCTTTAATCAAAAGATGGCAATGAAATCTACCATGTTCAATTATAAATACAATAGCTAAAAAGGTTCTTGTTACTACATAAATACATACATACTATACTATTGTAGCTAAAAGGTAACTGAGCCAAGTGTGTCACCTAAATTAAAAAAAAGTTAAGCTAGGATATATCCACTATTCTAATTTAGAAGGCTGGAACATCTACACTTGCTCCTACAGATTTCAAATGTGCCAATCAACATCTTTCCAATCTTATTTGGAAGAGTTACTGTATATTAAAGAGTGTCTCTATGACCTGCAAAGTCACAACAGATGATAGAAAACTGAGCCAAAACTCCAATCAAGTATTTTTGTAAAACTGAAGAGCAGGGCCGTTTAAGATAATAAATGGCCAAAGGGTCTCATTACCAGAGCTGTACACAGTGATGATGGAAAGATACAGAAAGTATTATTTTATTTTTTTAATCAATCAAGACAATAATATTTAATATATCTATTAATATAAAATCCAGATATTAAACCAAACCAGTTCAACTTTGACCTCAAACTAATATTGTATGTATCGGCTTGCATGAAGCTGTCAACTGATACCTTGGAAACTAGATGACACAGAGAGACATATACTGTATATTGATTGAAATATTGTTAAATGTTATGTATTTAAAAAAATTATATATATATATATATATATATATATATATATATATATATATATATATATATATATATATATATATATATATACTTGTATTAAAGTTGTCCTTCATATCTACCCCCTCGGCATAACCCACAGTAAATATTTGCATTCATTATTATTTACCTTCTCTTTGCTTCCTTACGAGAAACTGCACAACATTTGTTAAAAAACAAACCCAACAAGGCCCTGCACCTACTGAGCACATGCAATACAATCTCCTTTATTCATATGAGTGAGTTTGTATTCAATGAGAACAAAGCCATCCAGAACAACCACAGGAATGAATGAGGCTATGATGTGTATGTACAGTAGAAATAGGGTCATTCCAACACTGAGCAAAGGCTGTGCAGCACCTAGAAGAGACGCAAAGCGAAGATCTTTGGGTTGGAAAAACAAGCTATCCGTTTTGTGTGTGAAATAGCGTGTGTGTGGTGGTGCTGATGCTAGCGATGTTCCTTTCCTAGGTTTAAACATAAATCATGCTTTTCATTACAGGTACTGGGAAACTGGCCTGTATTAAGGGGCACAATAGATGGAGTCAAATATGTGGACAGTTCCAGAGAAAAACCCGTATCAGTCAGCATGAGACCTAATGCTAACGCAAAGGTTCAGTTTTGATGATCACATTCTTGAACACATAGCCAAAGCCAAAGTGGTTTGAAATCATAAATGCAAATGTCTGAGAATGGCTCAATATAATCCAAGACCATATTCCAATTGATAATTTGTTGCAAGACTTGATCGCTGCTGTTTACTAACAGTTCCCATTAAACTTGACAGAATTAGTGTAATTTTGACAAAAAAAAATGGGTAAAAGCTGTAGGATCAGTATTTGAAAAGATGCTTTAGTCCAGCAAACTTACAGCTGTAATTGCAGCTAAATATGGTTTACACAGAATTGACTCAGAAATAAAGGAAACAAATGTCTTTTTTTAAGTTAAGTTAAAGTGATTGAAAAGTCTAGATTTTATTTAAATTAATATTATAAAAATGTTATTCTTACTTGCTCTATGCAATGGTTTTGCACAGAACAACCCCAAACCTCCTCTTCTGAGGTCCCCCACCACGCTCTTGGCTCCTTCTCTTCTCTGAATGTCCACACATGTCTTATACAGCTAGCAAAATCAGTTATTTTATGTAGGCATAGTCCGTACTAAACTGACTTAATTTTACCACAGAAAAATAGATTGCTGAGACCTATCTCATTCTATTTCATTTAATGCTATGAGTAACTAAGATTAATTACTTTCAAAATACATTCTAAGTACTATTTCCTCTTACTTCTGCTGTAATAATTCACTCTTAATAAGTTCTCATCTGGAATAATGTAACTTATTTACAGATTACTCTGTCATGAGTCATGGCTTAGTTATAGTGTATTTTCCTTGAACATGTTTCATTTCCTGAAATTATTACTTGTTTGGTATCAATCAAAATATCAATGTTGTCTTTCCCTGAAACTCTCTGAAACATTTTGATAATAATTATTTATTTGAAGAATGAGGGCATGAGTCACACACATATTAGCATACTTACAGTAGGAAAGTTAGACAAGTTTGGAAATATAACTCTTTACCCGGTTCCTTGCTCCAGAGAGCTCATTTGAAAACCTAAAGAGGAAAACAAGTACAAATTTCCTGTCTAAAGGTTTAGAAAGGTATTTGCAGATGTATTCATGCACTACAGAAATAATATTAAATTCTAACTGAATTTTCAGTATAAATCAGCCACACAAATTTCAGGTGCATCAAAGCAAAAATTGTACAAAACAGTGATCTCTATGCAGGAGTCTAACACTTTCCTGCAGAGTCAGACTTACTGTGAAGCTTTGCAACCAGAAAAGCTCATGATCTATTCTGATTGGAGAGCTCTAGCGCTGACTCACAAGGGCATAACTGATCTCTGCAGAGTCACCACTTTTACAAAGAAAACAAGTGTCCTTTCCTTCCATATGGTATGCTGGAGGGGGACAGGCTTTTTTACTTAGGTTGTAAATGTTGCAGATGCTTTCCTAAAAAAAAAATTAGGATTTTTCACATATTGTATTTCGATGCAACTGAAATGTATTTAGCTGACTTAACCTGAAAGCTCAATTGTGCTTTAGAGAATCCATCCCGAGCATTCCTCTAGACATGTTCCAAATCCCCAGTCTCCAACAGGGTTGAGCAATAGACAAAGAAATCTAAGGGTCCTCCCTCAAATAGTTAGGCCCTGTTCACGTGGGGTGTATCAATATGTACATCCATGTGAAAGCTGCTTTTGCCTGCGTAGAATGCACAGGTGTTCCATGTATCTGTGTGCAGGCAGTACCATTCATGTCAATTGAGTTGCAGCGGCTGTACAATTATTTTATAACTTTAAGCCCCAAGGTGAGTCTCAGTTACTGAGTGGGTCTCTGGTCTGCAAGATACAGTATGTTTGGAGTTATATATTGCATGATTATTGGAGGATATAAGCACAGAGACATTTTGTTGTTCTATAGTGTGATTAAGCAAAAAAAAGCACAAGGACACTTTATTATTATTGCTGAAATTGGTATTTATTTACATTGAGCACTTTATTAATTTATGAATTTATTATGTAATAATTATTCATGTAAAAGTTTTGTATGAAGCACTACACTGTTATCTATTGATTTTTTTAATGCTGTTGTTGGTGATTACACAGGAGTGTCTAGCAGCTTTTAACACAGTATAATAAAGGATTTCAATATTTTGTACTAGCATGGGAGTATTTATTTTACATATAATAGAATTAGAAATTGGTGAAGCTTAAGGATGGTCTAGTGAAGTTGGCTATGCTAATAAAGATCCCCAAAGAGTAAAGATTATAAACCTTGTGAGGTGGGATCCTTCAGTGTGGAAACCAACCTATCTAAGGCAACATATCTTAAAATCAAACTGATCCTCCAGGTTTGGAGATGGCCTATGCCTAGGAAATCAAAGACTATTGCTAGCATCAGGTTGAAATAAATTCCTGTGTAATCTCCAAGCTTGGCAGATTTTTCACAGGACTTTGAAGTCCTCTCCACCCCCCCCCCTCATTGCAGCACCACTGGGCATATCACAAGGCACCATCACTGCCAAATTGGAAAAGGGTAGTGATTTACATTCTAATCTATTAGGAAGTACTGGGTATTTCACTTTACTCCCTGCAGCTGAAGAGAGTATGATGGGAGTGAACGAAAGGTAAGTACAAGCTTCTGGGGAAGAGTTAAGGAAGCCTTACACTGCATGAGTAAGGCCCCTTTCACACGTGCGGACCGTTCAGATCCGCCTGTCGTTTTTTTTCAGGCGGACCTGAATGGGCGCTCCATGTACCTCTATGAAGCGTCGGATCCTCTCCGCTAAAGTGTGACGGATGCAAACCCTATTTTGCATCCATCTGGCGGATCGGATGAAAACGGACAGACGGTTCATTTTCATCCGATCTCCCATAGAGGAGAGTGGATATCTGACCGGTCTGTCTCTGCATAATGTGCAGAGACAGACTAGTCATCCGCTAGCTCAGCGGGGATCAACGGAGCAATCCCCACTGAGCAAGCGGATGTCCCGGGATCCGCACGTGTGAAAGGGGCCTAAAGGAAAAGGTAATTTTAAAGATGAGGAACTTAGGTGGAAATAATGTATTGGAAGATCTAGACTCTTGGAATTAATACATTTATGACAGTGGTAGTTGTAAATGCAGGAGAAAAAGTGTAGATGAGGATCTATAATCTACTAGACAATTTTAAAAAGCTCTTTTTTTTTAATTCAGAGGATTTGCAGCAGTTAACAAAAAAATGCATGGTTCTATATATGTATCCGACAATTGTTCAGAAACACCATCTTATTTAATGATAACTAGCAAAAGTACGCCTCATCTAGAACAGGTAAGATTGGGGATCTAACTATATTATTAAAAATGTTGTAACTATTTAAAACCATGTAAGACAATGAGGATGCACAGCTTTTTTGACAAAAACATGTAACGGCTCTACAAAAAAAATTGTTACATCATTGCAGCCTAATATAGATGGCTACCTTTGTGGATTTATTTTAATAAATTTATTTTTTAACAATTTGTAAATTGTTGTCAATATTACACAATTACAATATAAATCTACATGTGCTATTTGTAGAGTTTTAACAAACACATGATTATATCAGCAATGAGATGGTCACAGTTTTACAGGAAATAAGAAAACCAATGAAGTTGGTAATATTGAAATAAAATGGTCATAGTACAAAAAATGGAAAATATATTTAGGCAGTTTAATTTTCTTGTTACAAAGATAATAGCTAACCCTAAAGGCACAATAATACAAATAGAAGTGAAAGTACTGTTTTTGGTATTTGTTTATAATGGCCTGGCAACAGGGAGAAGCAAGGACTTTCTAGGTTTAAAGCAAGAGTATACACTGAAGAAAAATATTATTATTTAATAAAGTTAGAAGATCAAGCATTTTGTTGCAGAAGTTTCAGATTTGGATTTGCAGACTATATACACCTATTGCTTTATATGTAGTGGAAAACGATGTACTAACAAGACAGATGACAGACTAAACAGTTGGGCAAAAAGGATTTAGGAAGGACTTTTAGAGAAATGTTGTTAAATAATTACTACAAAATAAGGACAAATAAAGAATTCCGCAACAGCTATAAAAATCAAAGAAGCCAACAGATTTGATTGCTTGATCATGTGAAAAGGTTAGGGGACAGAATCCAAAGAAAATGTTTGAGGAGAATACAGAAGACGGAAGACGGGAATGATTTCTGAAGAAGAAATGGATTAGTGATGTAGAAGATCTAAGACAGTGTTTCTCAACTCCAGTCCTCGAGGCGCCCCAACAGGTCATGTTTTCAGGATTTCCATTATTTTGCACAGGTGACTTGATCAGTTTCACTGCCTTAGTAATTACCACAGCCGTTTTATCTGAGGGAAATCCTGAAAACATGACCTGTTGGGGCGCCTTGAGGACTGGAGTTGAGAAACACTGATCTAAGAAAACTAAATTATGGAGATTGAAAAGACTGATGAATTTGAATAGACTAAAACTATAGATCAGAACAGAGACCTTGAAGTGTGAAAGTGCTAGAGAAAAAATAGAAAGAGATGTTGCTGTGAATGGTTAGGAGAAAGTTTAATTTCATTTTTATTAGGAAAGTAAAGTCTTTCATTATTCTTCACCATATATTTAGCATTATCTCAGTTTCAACATAGGTATGTATATACTTTGTTTACCTAGCTGTAGCATTATTGAAAACCATCTTTGTACATTAAATAATGCATGGCCATGGATTTTCAGAGGTATAGTGTCAAATACAATGGGCAGTAAAATATCTGTGCAACCTTAGACACTCATTCTCCACTGGGACCCATTCAGGTTATTTTATAACTACCAGTACAGTGTTAAATCTCATCAAAATTCCACAACTAGCACCTACTGTACTTGGGGATAAAATAATTGGTGTTTCTCTTCAAATCATACACTTCGAACTAAAAATACCTTCTTTAGTGATGTCATGAACTTTATTTATGGGTAGACATAAGCAATCACTGTGCAATTCATAACAATATTTCTGAGACTGGCCCAACACAAAAATCATGATAACAAGATCTGTATATTTGTTAATGATGCTGTAAAGCTACTGGGCTACACTGTGTCTCAGTGCAAGTGTTTGGGTCAGGTCTGACCTGGTTGAAAATAATATAATCACTGTGAACTTAGCTAGTTATCAGTATATTCTGACAACAGAGGAGTTCTCGCTGTCAGAATACAATAACACAGTGGGGAGGACTCCTTTATCTACCTTGCTTATGTGGAGGGGGAATTTTTTTTTTTTTATGGTCAGGCTGATGAAAAAAAAATGACGATCCATCTAAGGCTAGCTTTAGACTCTGCTTCAGGGCACATGTACTGACAAGTGAGCTAATATGAGTGTAGACAGGTGTTTGGCAAGACTGGGAGAAACACTGGCTTTAGCTGCTCTCTGTAGCTACTGCCCTGCCGTGCTGAACTGGTTAACAGCTATATCAGCACCTGGGCCACCTTAAGCCCCTGGGAAAAGTCATGCATGTTGCTAAATATTAGGTGTGGCTCTTTAGTCTAATTAGAAACAACTGATACACACAACCAGGGAATTACCTGAAATTCAATTCACTCCTTGTACATATTGTCCTGCCCTTTCTATACACTTCCCCCTGTATACACTGACCCTCTCTTCCCTTGTACACAATGACCCCCTGTATACACCCCCTTTGTATACACTGACCCTCTTAACCTCTACACACACTGATCCCACTCCTGCTTCCCTGTACACACAGCCCCCTGTCATAAATGCCTCTCACAGCCTGTCAGCAGCCTGTATTTATGTATGTTTGTATGTATGTTACTTTTAGGCCTTGTTTATATGGGCATACTTAAACATACACTCATGCAAGGCAGGGCCATCTTTAATATTGATTGGACCCTGGGCAAATATTTCCTTGATCCAAGTTTCTCATTATACTTACATTAGTCCTAGTTACTCCAAATTACTCACAGTACCCCTAGTTACTTCAGATTACTCAATTAGACCCCAAGTTGCTCATACTATTACTTGTAATACTCACAGTAATACTCATAGATCACTCACAGCACTCCAAGTTACTCCAAACCACTCACAGTGCCCCAAGTTATTCACTATATTTCAAAAACACGCACAGTACTATAAGTTACTCACAATTACTCCCAGTACTCCAAGTTGCTCCAAATTACTCCAAGTACTCCAAAATACCAGTACTCAAGTTGCTCCCAGAACTCCAAGTTACTCCAAGGTACTCCCAATATTCTAAGTTACTCCAAATTACTCCCACTACTCCAAGTTACTCTCAATAGTCCAAGTTTCTCACAGTACTCCAAATTATCCCATGTACTCCAAGTTATTCCAAGTTACTCCCAATACTCCAGGTTACTGCAAATTAGTCCTGGTACTCCAAGTTACTTCAAATTACTCCTTTTATTCCAAATTATTCACAGTGATCTAATAATACTCACTATACTCCACACTACTCACAGTGCCTTGATTTCTCCCCTGAGTATTCCCTGAGCCCTCATAGTTCCACACCGTGCCTGCAGCTCTTCTTACCAGTGTGTCCCATAGATCCTCCTGACAGGGTGTTCTGCAGATCCTTCTGACACTTTATCTTACCCCCGTGCCCTCTCTCAGGGTTTTCTGGCCAGTCCACCTGTCAGTGTACTCTCAGCACCTCCTCTCAGTGTGTGGAAACTCCTGCGTCCTTAACCAGAGTTTTTCGGCCACTCCACCCGTCAGTGTGCCCAAAGTTTCTCTTATTAGTGTGTCCCAACTTACGCACCCTCATTCACAGCTGTGGGCAGCACAGGCTCAAGGAGCAGCTGCTTTGGGCCCCACAATTATGACTGGGCCTGGGGCAGCTTCCCATTGTGAAAGAAGGCCCTGAGCAAGATTAGGGAGTTGCTCAGCAGGAAGAGTTCAATTGATTGAGTCAGGCAGCACTGAATTGTGGAAAATGTAGTCCAGAGGAGAGAGACTCTACTGTAATCAAGAGTTTAGGATCCATAGCAGGATCTGTAGTGCGTAGCTCAGGGGTGCCCACAGCCAGGGTCAACTGGGTGCAGAGCAGAGAGTATTCACTTTGTGTGACCAGATGGTAAGCTGCATAATCACTGGGACTGGTGATCTGCTACTGTGGGGTTTTACTATCTGCAGAGACTAAATTCACGATATAGCCATCTAGTAGTCATTACTGCCAGCATGCTTGACTGGGACCTTTCTCACATGCCCAAAGCTAGCCATCAGAAGAGATAGGACTAAATACTTTCCCTTTGCAGCTGTTATACAGAGGCCTTCACCCACCTATAGCTTATGCTAAGAAGGTCCTCTTAGGGGACATTGCACCATATCCAACCATTCTCCTAGAGTGCATTCTAGACTAGGTATAGTATTATTATTCACACTGCAGTTAATGCTTGAATGCAGTGTTTTTTGCTGACTTTGCTGTTTCATGAGCTAATCCCAGTCCAGTCTAGTGGTACAGAACTCTAGTTACCTTGGCATATTTATTATACAGTCTAAAGGACCATGTCAAAACCTAGCTGTGCATTTATACTCAAGCCCATACATTCAGTTCCTTTACCACTAAACAGTCTTGCATTTATTTCCTGGTGCTAGGTCACAGCTAAGTTAAAGGTATTTATACTTGCGTATGCTTGCAGGAACTTTCATTCAGGTGTGTCATAGGGGCTGTTGTTCTTTCTAGTCAAAGTTTATTACTAAACGACTCCTGCAGGGTTGGCACTAAATGATGTTAAGTTAAGGAATAGTAACACATTTTCCTCAACATTTATTATGAAATGAAGATTCAAATCATGTTAAGTTTGTTCACAAATTCCAAAAGCACATCCCTGGGGCCATTCCAAAAGATGAGGATGTCGTCGATGTACCTCTGCCACATAGATATGTGGCGGAAGTACATCGACAAGTCCTCAGCTCCAAAAATAGTCCGTTCCCACCCCTCCAGATACAGGTTGGCATAGGAGGGGGCACAAGTGTTCCCCATAGCCACCCCCTGCATCTGGAGGTAGTGGGAACGGTCAAAAATAAACACATTTAGGTAGATTCACCTACAGTGGAATAAAGTTACGGCGGCGTAGCTTAGTGTGTTTAGGCTACGCCGCCGTAGGGGGGGGGGCGTGTTTAATGGCAATGAGGCTTGACCTCACGTTTTTGAAGTTTTTTTAAACTGCGCATGCGCCGGGCGACATTTCCCAGTGCGCATTGCGGCTAAGTACGCCATACGGGCCTATTGATTTCGACGTGGACGTAAACGACGTAACTCCCGATTCGCGGACGACGTACGCAAACAACGTAAAAAATTCGAACCTCGCGGCGGGAACGGCGGCCATACTTTAACATTGTTATTCCACCTCATAGGTGGAATAACTTTAGGCCGCCTAAGGCCTTACAGAAACGATGTAATTTGACTGCGGCGGCTGGGCGTACGTTCGTGAATCGGCGTACAAACTCATTTACATAATCAATGCCGGCTGCAATGGAAGCGCCACCTAGCAGCCATCCGAAAAATTGCAATCTAAGATAGGACGGCGCAAGCCGGCCTATCTTAGATATGTTTACGCTTAAACATACGCTTAAACATACGCTTAAACATACGGCATACGCATACGCTTAAACATACGGCCGGCCTATCTTAGATATGTTAACAAGCCGGCCTATCTTAGATATGTTTACGCTTAAACATACGCTTAAACATACGCTTAAACATACGCTTAAACATACGGCATACGCATACGCTTAAACATACGGCGGCGTAGATTCGGAGTTAAGTCTACTGATAAGCCGGCCTAACTCTTTCTGAATCTACCTAATAGTGCGTATAAATGAATTTCAGAAGTTCTAAAATAAACGTATTGTATTCCTGATGGATACTACTCCTCTCATCCAAAAAGGATCTCACTACTGATAATCCAAGATGATGGGTAGTAGTAGGGGAGGTGGTTGGTAACATTGTTAAGCAAAACTAGTCAATCACATTATCTTTCTCATGGGCAGCAAGGTGAAACAAAAAACAAGCTTGAATGTTAGAGAAGCTGTTAAATTCATTGTGGAAATGGACAATGCACAGGATGTTTCGGTAAAAGAACAATGCAGCATATTTCTGTAACATTTGACAGAGGAAACAGCGCAGGAAAAAGTTTTCTATTTAATCAATGTTAGGGATAAAATTGAAGAAAGCCCTTATTAGCTGCTCATTTGATGGTGCTGTAAGCCTATGGGAGATATCATAGGGTACAGGTCCGTATCAGAAAAAAATATCTTGCATTTTGTATGCATGTGGTGCTATGCTCGTGTTCCCTATGTTACACAGTGTGCCACTCCAGTGAAAACATTTTTAGACTCTTCTGTTTAGACTGAAAAAGTCTGCTCCCAGGGTCATGGCCATGACAAATCGATGAGATTAGATGTTTGCACAAGCCCAAAGCAATGTGTACCATCTTTGGTTTCTCTATAGACCAATCCAAGTAACTGCATACTGTTCTATTGTACAGCTTGGAACACATTGCTGAATCACCATGATTTGGCAGAAAAGCTGTAAGTGAGACCAAAAGTCTGCTTTGTGCTTAGAGAAAATATGAAACGTTGCTTATCTCATTCCTGTTTATGCAAATATTTATATTGCTATTCCAGGTTCAGAGAATCTGCAAACATGTGTATTAGGCATGGCAATTGGTGCAAATTTACAAATACCGAATTGCAATGCGCATTTTCATACCTAACTACAATGGTGGGATTAGTCATAAAGGCAATTATTGTGCGAGCATTTTGTTAATGCTGTAGTTAAAAATATTCACCTCAAAAAAAAATTCTCAAGAAAATAAAGAATGCCTTGGGAATTGCCACAGGATAAAACTCTTTCTAACTTCCTTGAATTGTTCAGTGTAAGGTTTTCTATCTAGTCGTTGATCAAGCAGCAACCAGCCTGGAGCAGAAATTCCAGACTGGAACAAAACATTCATCCGTAATATGTCCTGTTTAGACCCCAAACTGTTTAGTCAGATCAGTGGCATTCCAACAGAAGCTTTGCAAACTCTAGCACCGCTGGCTGATGTTGATATTGTTTAACTTACTGTAAGGTTGCACTTCCTGGTTTTAAAGGCCTTCCTTTAAAATATTCATGAGATTTTATTAAGAATGAAGACCTCATTGATGTAAAACATTTAGCATATGAGAACTGACTTCCTTGTTGCTATAGGATTTGTATATCCATGACTTGCAGTCTGCTGCATATACAAAACTGTTTTCCAGTATATAAAGTCCTTCTTATGCCCTGTACACACGATCGGTTCATCCGATGAAAACGGTCTGATGGATTTTTCATCAGATATCCGATGAAGCTGACTTTCATCAGTCTTGCCTATACACCATCAGTTAAAAAACTGATCGTGTCAGAACGCGGTGATGTAAAACACAACGACGTGCTGAGAAAAATTAATTTCAATGCTTCCAAGCATGCGTCGACTTGATTCTGAGCATGCGTGGATTTTTAACCGATGGACGTGTCTACAGACGATCGTTTTTTTCGATCGTTTTTTTAACTATCAGATCATTTTAAAACAAGTTCCTATTTTTTTCACCGATGGATAAAAAAACGATAGGGCCCACACACGATCGGTTCGTCTGATGAAAACGGTCCATCAGACCGTTTTCATCAGTCGAACCGATCGTGTGTACGCAGCATAACTCATTCACTCAACTGTCTTATTAGAGTGTTTAAAAAAAAACGATTATGGTTTGCCATTGAACAGGATCATCTAAAATCTCTGTTACTCTACACAGAAACGCATATCAACAGAAGTTGAGATCTTTAATAATTTTGTTCATACTCTTTCTGTTCTGCAAAAAAGTTAATGTTTAAAGCTGAATACAAGAACCAGACAATTTTTCCAATTACACCTCCCTCTCCTCTTATGCCGCATACAGATGCTCAGAATTTCTGACAACAAATGTTCAATGGCAGCTTTTGGTTGGAAATTCCAACTGTGTTTAGGCCTCATCGGACATTTTCTGTCGGAATTACCGACAACAAAAATTTGAGAGTTGGTTCTCAAATTTTCCGACAACAAAATCCGTTCTCTTAAATTCCAGTCATGTGTAGACAATTCCAACACACAAAATTCCATGCATGCTTTAAATCAAGTACGAGACGGAAGCGCTCGGTCTGGTAAAACTAGCGTTTGTAATGGAGATAGCACTATCGTAACGGACTGAAAAGCACGAGGCTGAAAAGCATGAATCGTCTCTCACCAACTTCTACTAACACGACTGGTATTGAACTTCTCTTTAATAGTGCCGTCGTACGCGTTGTACGTGACCACGTTCTTGGCAATCAGAATTTCTGACAACATTTGTGCGACCGTGTGTATGCAAGACAAGTTTGAGCCAACATCTGTCGGAAAAATATCCACGGTTTTGTTATCGGAATGTCCAATCGTCTGTACGCGGCATAAGAGGCAAAGGATAGTCCTAAAGATAGTCCTGTAAGATGTCAGCAAGCAGTAAAATGAAGGATAACACAGCAATGAATACATCTTAAAGATATGGGATAATAGGCAGGAATGCCTGGACATAAATGAAACTCAATAGACCGATTTCTTCTTAGTAAAATGTTTTATTGGATAAAATTTGCCCGCAGCATATATTATTGGATTATAAACATATTCAATAAACAGTCAATTATCATACATATTTCATTCAATAGAAAATGACTAAATTCCAAATATTTAAGAGAATACAACTCAGCCACTAAGACTCAAGTTGAAAAACAATCTGTCTTTAATATTATTTCACAAAACTGTCCCCCTTTACTTAATAGCAAAGGGGACCTTACCACATAATATAGCCGCGACAAGGGGGGTGGGGGGGGGTGGTAAGTTCCGCTGTTGATCCTCTTCAGGCGACTGGCCCTGGACCCCACTGACTAGCCATTTATATAGGCCCCCTCTGGAATTCCAGATTGTTTCAGGGGGTCATATGACCCAAGTTGACTTATCCCAACCCTAGGTGTATTTTCCCAAGTTCTAGAATATTCCCAGGTCAGCTGACCTGGAAAAACCAATCCCAGGCCTTCCCGCCGATTCCTCACAGTGGGTAGCCTGGAAATTGCTCCTGCCCCGATCCCATAAGGAAAAGGGGAGCCTGAAGACAGGCTAATCCCCTTTTCCCCATTACAGAATGGGTTATTCGTTGATATTATAGCTGAAAACATTGTGAGTGGAGTTAACGTGCACAATAACTCGCTAAACATTGCTAAACTCTACATAACTAATCCCATCATCCGTAAAACCTGATTGACCAATTTTTGGTCATCCTCGTTAGTGATGATCAAACAGAGCAAAGTTCAGTTTGCTGGACATTTGCCATACAACTGAAGCAATCTGCAAACCCAAAAAATACCTCCCGAACCTTACTAATGTTATATATATTTTTTACTGTTTCTTAAGGTCAATTTGCTAATTATTGAGGGAAAAAAGGGCATGGGTACATGAGCCCTGTCATGGGGGACTGTTCACAGGTGAGCATTTTTTTTTAACAAGGCTTAAAAACCTTCAAAATACACAAATCTTTTAAATAACATGCTGGAGGATGGCTTAATTCTGTATGGGATTTGGTGCACCTGTATGGTGTACTAAAGCAAAAGTGACATTTGGGAAGAAGAAAGAACGGGTGCCCATAAATTACATTCTCCATCTGGCTTTTTTCTTTTAACAAAGTGGCTGGGGGTACTCCTCAACATCTACACCTTGTCCAGGATAAGAGTCTGGTGTGGATTTTAAGAGGGGCCCCATGCAAAGAAAAAGGTGTGCCACCAGACTCCATACCTGTCCCAAATCCTTCATGAGGGTCTGTATTTACAGGTTAATTTCACACAAAAACAGTGTACCCCTGAAAATCCATACCAGACCTAATATGGAGGAGAGACCTTACACAATTTTTGGATATCTGGGAGCTTTTTTCAAAGATGGCCTTCATAGTTTGATAGGTCTCCTCACAGACACCCATATTCACTGGGCCAGGGATGTGTGAAATGGGTTATTGTCCTCATCAACATAAGATCATGTGGCCTGTTATGGTTCAGTTAGGGGTGCATGACTGTTGCTCCTCCCTTTTCTGGCCAACTTGCATACTTGGATAAGGGTTTGGCATGGATTTTTCAGGTCACCCTATTCAGAAAAAATAAGGTATTGTGGTACCCCTACAAAATCCATACCAGATGCTTATCCAGCATAAGGGTCTGGTATATATTTTTAGGGGGAACCCAATGCCTTAATGAGGTCTGGTATAGATATTTAGGGTAAAAGTGTGTATAAGGGCGCTCTGAGTAACACACCAAGCAGATATCAGTCTATGTAGAAATTGAAGAGGGTCTTCATGCACTTCTGGCAGCACTTAAAGAGAGAAGCAAACTCTAAAATGTAAAGAAAAAAAGGGTGCCTTGAAGTGCAGAAGTAAAACGTTATATTTTCCAAAAGGGTTAAAAACACTTACAAAAAAGTGGATGAGTAGGAGCACATCATATTAGTAATATGGCAGGAGGTCCGGCGTTCTGGTAGTCCCAAGGACTCTGGGCCAGTATCCAGGAGAGTCATGGCTTCCATCTGACGGCCACTTCAGAATATGCTACCATAGAATTACACCTTCGGATATCCCTGAGACTCCTTGGGACTACCAGAACACCCGACCACCTGCCATCACATACTGCCTCCAGTAGCTCTATATAGCATTAATTTTTACTAAACTAGTCACATAAGACAAAGGGTGGACCTTGTACAAAATAGCATCATCTTCTAGATGTTTCTACAGCTGTATGATGTTTGGATATGGCAGTGGCTATAGTATATCTAGTCATTGCATATTGATAACATTGAATACATCCTGGGAATAAATAAAATTATAATCCCCTGAAGCTAGTTCAAAGTATTTACTTAGGTTCAATCTTATTTCACTGGATGTATTACATATATTCTAGGAGACATTTTCATTTAAGTGCTCCTTGGAAAGCTTTTCTTCCTCCTACAGGCTTGGTGACTCGATGACCCTTCTCTCAGCATTTCAGTGAGTGTTCCCAGCCTCTTGAATGATGTTAAACCAGAGCATTTAGCATATAAGAATAAAAGGGAACATTTCTTCTTATGCATGAGTTTTGGACTGGGGTGTGATTGAACAAAATGCGCTCTGGCTGAACTGTACTTCCTAATCAAATGGGTGTAACAGATGGCTGCTGGAGCAACCCATCACAATGGAAGTATCTGCAGTTCTCATGGTAACGGAATCTGTCAGGTCTCAGGGATTTGCAAGGCTTTTTTTCTACAACATCTGAGTTGCAATCTCTTTCGAGCTGTCTAGTAATCATTCTTTTTGTACACCTTCTATTCAGTTTCATGAAGATAAAAACAGCATGCTTTCACCGATAAAACATATCCTACAGAACAGCATTATATCTTAAGCCATTTATATTATTGTAGGTGTGATTGTGTTGGAAGACATAATTATAACACCACAAAACAAATCACACATTTTTCATCAAGCTTGAGTGACTGAGGTTATTTTAGAAGAACATTTAATGCAAATGCTGTGTACATTGGTTCATCTAAACCCAGATTTAGGATGACCTTGTGTAATAATAACTATAACTCATATTACAGGGCATCTATCACCAAATAAAAAAATTGACATGCAGTAGAGTAATAATAGGACAAAGTAAAATGTTTCTACGTTTATTAGTATACGTATTATATTTACAATGTAAAGCAAGATCACTGTGGACTGCTATTTTGGATAACAATTTGCTGGGTCCAAGCATTCAGCAGAGTTAAGAGCTACAGTTTTTTACAATTTTCCCTGGTTTTCTGCCAAAATCTTGGCAATGTAAGGAAAATAAGAAAAACCCCTTGTTATCTAGATTAAACATTAGAGCAGTACTGTTTTTTTAGTTTAGCCTATTTTTTTGTAAGAAGATAAGTAAATTATAGAGCATGCGCTTCAATGCAATTATGTCCAACTGTACCTGTATCCCTATATGAGGTTATAATCAGAAGATCCCCGAAACCGGGGTATGGTGTGGGATTTTAAAGATGCAAGTTGGAGTATTCAAAGTAATACTTTGAATACTTCAACTTGCATCTTTAAAATCCCACACCATCCCCCGGTTTCGGGGATCTTCTGATAATTTTTTTGTAAGGTTTCATTGTTTTCTTTTGCTGCATGGCTACCCTTAAAAAAAGGGGGGCTTTTGTTTAAGAGGGTGGTATTTTGGAGTTTTATTTGCTTGGGGGTTATAGCGATCTTTATTTCATGTTGATGGCACCCTTTTTTTAGACACCAGGAAAATGGCACCTAACTGCACACAGAATGAGCAGATTTTAAAGCTAGGGTAGTAAAAGGTGATGAGAATTGGCTTCAGCTTAGTTCTCCACCCATAGAAGAAGCCCCCTAATGCATTTTGCCCACGTGGGGCTTAATCATTGAGGCCTCAATGATTACGCCCCACATGGACGAAATGCATTATGGGGGGTTCTTCTTTTGGAGTCAATTCTCATCATCATTTATTATTTTAGCTTTACAGACTGCTGATCCTGTGTGTGGCAGGTCACCACATTTCTGTAGTCTAAGCTGAGCCTGACGAACCTTACATCCTGACCAGCACCAGCATACCTTTTAGCCCAACTTTTTGTAAGGTTTAATTGTTTTCTTTTTCTGTATGACTTCCCTTCTGGGCTTTTGTCTCAGGGGTGCTTTTTTGGGGGTTTGCAATTCTTTTGTGGGTTCTTTAGATTTTGACTTTAGGTTGATCAGGTTTTTTTAAGTTTAGGGTGCTCAAAGAGGAGCATTACCTTGTTTCTGACCATCTGTTCTTGGACTTGCCTTTTCTTTGCAGCATATTGCTGAATCGCTTGTAATTTTTTATTTTTAAAAAAAAAACTAAGTGCTAGAACAGTGTGTACTTAAATCGCCATATATTATATCATTCACATTCACTTTACCTCTGATCACCAAGGATAAAATAAAAGTCCAACACACACTAGCTAGCCCAATTATCCCAGATTAAGCAATCCTTCTGCTGGCCCATTATAAACTGCTGTATCATGTTTGGCCTCTTAATTTTTGTAGTAAGATGCCTGACTGTACTTTTTGGGGATGATTTACTAAAGGAAAAAAAGACAGTACATTTTGAAAGGGAATTTCCTGATAACTTCCATCATCTAACCATGAGCAAGTAAAAATGAGTATCATGAGTGAACATTCACCACATTCTATAAACTCTGGGGTGATCCTTTTGCAAAGTGCAAATGTCCTTGTAAAGTAAACAGCCTATTTGCCTTAAGTAAATCAACCTCTTTGTCTCTAGTACATTTTGGCCTACTATCCTCGATAAAAAACTGCTACTGGTATATTTTTCACCTGTATCCCCTGCTGTCTAATTCTTGCAGTAAAACACCTGCCTGTACTTTTTTCTCTAGTTCATATCTGCCAGTTCTCTCTCATTAACAATGCTGTGCTGCTGGCCAATTTTATACTGTATCTATTGCAGTCTCTTAATTTAATGAGAGTTTGATCGAAATTGGAAAGTTTTCATCAGTGAGAACAGGGACAGACACTGCAAACTACTGGCTGATTTCTACTCGGCAGTTGAAGCAGTTCTTTTACTGTTTAATGAAAATTCTACTCAAAAAATATAATTTCTTTTTCATTGTGAAATGAATCAATTTGCGGTGTTTTTGCTTTATGTAAGTCAAGATAATTGTAAAAGAAAAAGGTCTGGCCAATATCTGATTATCCACGATATGCTGGAAAATATGTGAGTTGTTTCATGAGAAGCCCAGTTTGCAGCTGGTAGATGCTACAGCACCTGCTACTGCTGAGCCTATTTCCAGGAACGTGTGTGACATGGACAATATCATTGGCAAAAAAAACATGATCTTTTTAATGGTCTTAACTCCACAGATATTAGTTTTCTATGGTTTTGCAAAAGTACACAAATCGGTGGTCGACTCCCACAGGAGAGCTATTATCTTGGGGGGGAAGGGGGCTCTCACTGAGTAGATTAGAGAGTACATGGAAAGATCATTGCAGTCCTTTGTGGTTGCTTTGTCCTTTGTTAAGGACACACTACACCTTTTGAAATTCATCAATGACCTGTTGGTACCAGACAATGTTATCTTGGTTACATTAGACGAATGCCCAGTACACACGATCGGAATTTCCAATGGAAAAAGTCTGATGGACTTTTTCCATCGGATTTTATGATCGTGTGTAGCCCCATCTGTGTTTTTTCATCAAAAATTCTGATGAATTCCTTAGGACTTTAGATATAGAACATTTTCTATATTTTTCCGATGGAATTCTGATGTGATTTGGCCGGGGGGCCAAAGCCCGAACGTGTGTGCGCGGCATTAGAGGCACGTTATTCCTCCATCCCCATAAAAAAGGATTTGAGGTTGTAGAGAAAACACTCACTTCTAGGCATGGAAATCTATTTGCACATACAAGCTTTGTTGTTGGTCTCCTCAAGTTTCTCTAGGAAAACTATACATTTATGTTTGATGATAAGTGTTATTGGAACAGCAATGGACACTAAGTGCGCCCTGGCCTATGCCAATCTTTATCTCGGAGAGTGGGAAACATCAGGGTTTGAGGATGAGACCTTGTCAGGACACCTGACCAACATTATCAGTTGGTTTAGGTATATCGTTGATTTCCTCATCGTAAGGCACGGTGTACCACAGGATGTTGGGAGGTTGACCCAGTGGAAGAAAATTAACAATTTTAGGTTTACGTATGCTTGTTATGCTAGATCTGTTAATTTGGACCTTGTGATTTAAAAATATGATTTAAGGATTCCCTACTAAACTCTTCTTTTGACAGCCTCCTGAAGGCCGACACTTTCCATCCAAGGCCCCTAATAAAATGGATCTTAGTGAGTCATTATCTAAAAGCTAAAAGAAATTGCGCTCTACCTGATGATTTTGAACAGGGGGCCCTTACCCTGATGGAGATTTTCATGTAGAGGGGCTATAAATCTGTCCAAGCCTTACATGAGGGCCAAGAAAAGCAAAAGGGATGACTTTTTATATGATCAGGGATATGTCCAGAGCAATCAGACATGTCTTTGTATACAGTACATTACTATGTCTCAGGATGTTTTAAACATATGCCAAAGTCATTGGTACTTGTTGACTGATGATGTATTATTAAAGGAATTTGTTCCAGAAAAACCTGCAGTCATTTATCACAGGGCCCGGTCCTTAGAGGTCCTACATCCACATAGTTCTATATGGACGAATGCAAAATGGGACAGGTCACAGTTTTATGTATGCAAATTTGGGAACTGTGATTACTGCCCTTTTTTAATTGAATGACGTTCTCTGACTTTTTCCTTAGAACAGAAACTTAGGTGTTTTGGGAATGTTACTTGCAACACCACTGGTGTGTTCTATATACTGAGCTATACGTAAGGGTATTTCAATGTTGGGAAGACCCACCGCATGGTCTGGAAAAGACTAGTATACGAATAATGGACTATTAACATGTATATTCTTCATTGAGAGATATACAATTATTTTGCATTTGTTTTTTTTGGGGCGAGGGTATGCATGTATGCAACTAACATTTTGTTTTAGGCAATTCCTTGTTATTGTTGTAATTAAGCCTGCCATGTGAACTGGTAATGACCATTTTTAGCCACCTAGGGGAATAATCATTGTGCCACTGTTTTTGTCCATTATTGTGCTGTGTATGCACATGCATCATTACATTTTTATGCGTTGTGACGCTCTTGACTTGGGAATGTGCCTTTGGTGGGCTTTTCTCTATGGTAGGAGCTGAGAGAGAAAATGTAATATCCTGCAGAAAACAAGGAGGCTGGGGCCATATATGGCATTTCATGCCCCCTTGGACACCATCTATGACATCTGGTCCAGTATTTAGGGATGTGGTACAGCATTGTGAACTGGTCAGTCTGTTAAGAAGTTAGGTCACCTATGAAACTACAGATGTCTATATGTGGACATCTGTGTTCCACTAAAAACAGGTTAGACCCACCTGGAGACTGGATGATGCTGCACCATTTATATGCTTTTTCAGTGGTTCCTGTTAAAGTACATATGTGGATGCTTCTCTGCATGTTAAATCCACCTTGACCCTTTCTCCATGTTTGCAGTATTCAAGTCCCTTGGATAACCCTATTTTGCTGGTTTGAACTACCTGATGTGTTATTCTTCCAATTATATAAGTGGTCTTCACTGAGCCCTCCTGGAATGCAAGAGGGGTAATATAATATTATTATTATAATTTCTGTAGAAAAAGTGGATGACCTAGCGCCTACTATCATACTGTTGTCCTATTTACTCCAAGAATAATCACTTCACTCACAGAGCCCTTTAAGGAACTGTTGCCATTTTGAGAGAGTACAACCACTACTGTTATATAATTACTACATCCTTGTTATTCATACATTATCTAGGGGAGATTTACAAAAACTGGTGCACACAGAATCTGGTGCAGCTGTGCATAATAAGCAATCAACTTCTAGGTTTTATTGGTAAAGCCTCATTGAACAAGCTGAAGTTAGAAGCTGATGGTTACCATTAGGAATGGCCTCAGGCATGTCCGGATTGTAGTCCCAACCTACCTGAGCAATCACGCCAGAAAGCCCTCACTGCACACTGCCAATAATTGGTAGAGAGGCATTTCCTGGCCCTCAGCTGCACATACACACGCTGCCTATCATTGGCAGTGTGCAGTGCGGGCTTCCTGGTGGGATTGTTCAGGTGGCTTGGGACTATGATCCGAACACGCCTGAGCCTATCCCTAGTTACTATGCATAACTGCACCAGATTCTGTGTGCACCAGTTTCAGAAAATCTACCTCACTGTCTGGTAGGGATGGTACTACGGTACTAGGGGTGGGCAGGACGGGCAGCTGCCATGGGCAGAATTATTAAGTGGGGGAGAGTGCACTGTCTGTCGGTGCAACCATGTCCAGCACAGAATGTGCTGCTGCTGAGTGCTGAAACAAGGAGTAGGCAGAAAGCGGCTTTGTCCCTGTGTGTAGGCTAGATCGTATAGTATCACGCATGGGTCCTAATAAAAATGAATAGAACACTGGCACACAGTGCACAAGACAGCCCTGCACATGACACACATGTCTGCCACCACAAATGAATGGGTCTAACACAACTCATGTACAAGAAGACTTAATGAATTCCCCAGCACTCCAGGCATCAGAAAGCAACAGGGATTTTACACATGAGCTACTAAGGATGGCCATAGATGGTGGAAATTCAGCTGGTTCCCAAGGACTGGTGAGTTTCAATGCATCTATGGCCATCTAATATGATCAACTTCTCTCAAACCAGCTTGTTGGAAAACTGTCATTTGATCTGCAGCGCTAATCAATGTATTCTGACCACTATCACAATGTAATGTCTTGGTGGAAAGGATTCCTCCATCCACCTCATTTGTGTGGATGGGGGGATCCTATTAGTTTTTTTCAATCAGACACTAAAGCCCTGTACACATGATTGGTTTGTCTGTTGAAAACAGACTGATCGTGTATGGGCCCCATTTGTCTTTTTTCCATCAGTGTAAAGAAATAGAACATGTTTTAAATTTTTCCTATGGATAAAAAACCGATAGAAAAAAACCATCGTCTGTGTGGAAGTCCATAGGAGAAAAATCCACGCATGCTCAGAATCAAGTCGAAGCATGCTCGGAAGCATTGAACTTAATTTTTCTCAGCACGTCGTAGTGTTTTACGTCACCGCTTTTTGGCATTGTCAGATTTTTGACTGATGGTGTGTAGGCAAGACTGATGAAAGTCAGCTCCATCGGTTAGCTGACGAAAAAATCCATCGGATTACATTCCATCAGATATCCGATCGTGTGTACGTGGCTTAACTGATCAAAAAAACTGATCCATCTATGGCCAGCTTAACATTAACTATACAATCTGATTGTACAATATCTTTTGGATCTACCACCGACTATGTAGGACAAGGACCTGCCTGATTAGATACTACTAATTGGATAATTAATTGTTTAGGTTTGTCCTTATAAAACAACGTTTTGGCAAATCGAAAGGAGATTGTGCAGAAATTGTACAATCATATTGTAAAGTGTATGCTCATCTTTACTGTTCATGTGTATTAGTACTAAGGATGACAAATGTTTTCCCTAACATATTTTCTAAAGCTGGGTACAAATTATTAGTTTTTTTGTTTTTGTTCAGCCTGTTGGAAGAAAAACTGATAGATCCCTGCATGCACACACAAAAGGTGGATGCTCCCCCCCCCATTCTCTGTGCTCTGACAGCAGAACTCCACTGATCAAAATACACTGATCAGCGCTGCAGCCCACTGATCAAAGGAGGTTTTCCAGCAGGACCATTTGACGAAAGCCAAGTTCAGCTTCAGTTAGTTCTAGAGCTCCATTTACAATCTTCATAAATCAACTTTGGGCAGCCGATATTGCTATTACTCATTATTGGCTGTGGACCAAGCCATCATCAAAGCAATCTAATTGGCTCTGTGTGTGTGTGTAGAATACTGTTGCACTCTGCAACCATTCAATCATTACATATGTTTTGGTGCACTGCACATGCTTCAACTAGCACTGCCTCCTGCTCCGGTGGGGGATTTTGTCATCTTCGCCCTGGGCACTGAATTACCTTGTCTCACCACTTGTCCTGGTCATGGAACGGAAACCGAACTTCTCAAAATATGGGATGACGGTCTCAAAGCTGCAGATGAAGGAGAATCTTGTCTTCTGGTACTGTTGGACCTGAGTGCAGCTTTTAAAACAGAAGACCACAAATTGCTGCTGACCCACCTAGCTGAAGTAGCTAGAGTGGCAGACTCGGATCTACCCTGGTTCTCCTCCTTTTTGGAAAACCGATCACAGATAGTGAAACTAGGTCCTTTCACTTCTGAAAAACGCACGGTGTAATGCGGAGTCCCTCAGGGGTCACCCTTGTCGTCCGTACTATTCAATATTTATCTCCGCCCCCTCCTCGAAATCATCAGTAACCAGAATTTACTCTACCATTCCTACGCGGATGACACCCAACTCTATTTCCGTATCAGCAACAAAAAGGATCATTATCTCGGACTAGAGAAATGCCTTACTCTGATAGAGAATTGGATTACAGAGAGTTACCTTAAACTCAATGGCTCTAAAACATAACTTCTTCTGTTCCACGCCAACCGAAAAAGACTCGCTACGACAACATAGATGCCCCTGCCCATTTTGGGACAAACCATCACCCCTAGCACCAAAGTCAAAAGCCTTGGAGTCACTTTTGACTCCGACATGACAATGGATGCACAAATAATTTCAGTAGTCAGCGGATCCCACCATCTGCTGCGTCTACTACGTAGACTCATTCCCTTTATCCCAAAAGAAGACATAGCAGTCGTGGTGGGAACGATAATCAACTCCAGACTCGACTATGAAAACGCCCTTTACCTTTGCTCGTCTACAAGTCGTCCAGAATACGGCGGCACGACTTGTAACAGGAAAAAACCATGGGAATCAATCTCTCCCTCCCTTAGGTCCCTTCACTGGCTGCCCGTAAAAGATCGAATCACATTTAAGGCACTCTGGCTGACACACAAATGTGTACAAAACAGCGCACCCCAATATCTATGCGAAAAATTTAAATGTCACAACCCAAACTGCGTCCTTCGATCTACCAACCAAAATCTACTCCAAATACCCAAGGCCCGATACAAGTCCAAAGAAGAACGAAGATTCGCAGTCCAAGGACCTCGACTATGGAACGCTTTACCAACCAGCTTCCGAACGAAGGGGAATCATCAGGCCTTCAGAAAAAACTCAAAACCCATCTATTCTGAAGGCAAAAAAATAGTAGGAAATGGATACCAAGCGCCTTGAGGCAATTCAGTTCGCATATGTAGCGCTATACAAGTTTCTCACTCACTCACTCACTCACCACTGCGGTCTGGTACAAGTTTTTTGATATTTAGATTTATATTTTAGGATGTATCTATATTTTTGAAGGATGTATGTATTTTTTGAAGATCATTTTAGAGGTTATGTGTGTTTTAATAAATATACCATTGTTTTTGTTTTTGTGACTTTACATTTTTCTATTTTGGGGTAAAAATATGTTTGTTAGCTGCATTAAAGTCAGATATATTGTTTCTCTTTTCCTTTATAAAACTTCAGTGGAAGCCCTATGAAAGTAGATATCTATAGAGTAGTGGTGTCAAGATTTCAAGAAATTTTACCTAATACTACCACTCATTTTAAAAGGTCTCTGTGTAATAACAGACGTCTGATTAAATTTTGATGGAAGGAGAAGTTCACTGACGCATTCTAGTTTTAAGATAGTGACAGAGTAAATAGGCTTAATTTCACTGTCCCAAAACTAAGGTGTAGCATGAGTAAGATAATGCCTGCTTCCAGCAGAGCCTAATTACACAGGTGACAGATTCCCTTTAAGCAGTAAAAGTGATTTCTTCTTCTTTAATTCCAACTTCACAGCACTGTGACTTAACGTCATTTATAACAGATTTGCTTTTTACTGTGTGTTCCATATACAGTTTCACTTAAACCTAAAAAAAATAAGAGGCTTTTCTTATATTGATGCAGAAACATATTTGTATTGACTTACCTATACATAATACTAGTGCTGGGACTTGTTCATTTGGTGCTTAGGGTGAACATGGGAAACTATGCACCCACCACCTCCCCATGTTGGGTGGAGAATGGGATGGGATCAACAGCAGCACATGCCAAAATGTTTGTTATTTTTGAGGCATGCAATCAAATATTAACAATGTCTGTGTACAAACTTTTTAGTAACCACAACACACGCTTTTTCAGGAGCTTGAGATAAGTATTCTATGTGTATTTTTATCCCACATAGAACACTTACCTCAAGCTCCTGAAGAAGCACGTGAGCACAAAATATGTAGAGCTCCAAGCTTTTCTACCCTCCACATCAACCTACACTAGGCCTACCTAGATATTGATGACCGCATTTGCACAAGCCATACGCAAAGTTACGGTTTGGCATATAAGTGATTATGGGGATATCTATGTGGCAGGTTACTAGCACATTGTGCTAGGAATTTTAACTTTACCTTTTTTGTCATTTTTAGATTTTGTTGTACCAATAAACTATTTACTTTTAGATTATTTGTGTTGTGGTGCCTAAAAAGTCCGTACAGAGTCCAAATTTCCTATTATTGAGGATGTGGCACCACCTTACCATATCTGCATCCACAGTACCACCCTGTGGGACTGGTCTTTATTTTCAATGTCTGTAGTACACTGCAGCAAATTGAAAAGTTTAAAATTGGTGCACAGATAGTACCTGGATAAATATAGCGAAGAAAAAAGTTCCTGAGCTAGTGGTGCCAATGAAACGAAAAAAGAATTCCCTGTGACGGTGGTTTTACTGGATGAACACCACTACAAAGCTCCACACTATAGTTACCCTTGTCAATGAGAAGCAGGGAAAAGGGAGCTGCTAGAGCTCACAGCATGCCCCTCCTGCATATAGAAACACTGTACCCAGGACACATTCCTCTTCCACCCCTTCTTGTCCAGTCCCTGCATAATACGTAGATGAATCTATCATACTAAATGTGTCTTCTTGATGTTCTAAATTCCAGATACAACTTTTACTGTCTGCCCCATTACAGACCTATAAAGTAAGTTCCAGCATTATATTTCATCTACAGGTTACCTTGCATCCCCCTCCCCACATTAATCTTGGGTCTCATTAAAACCTTTCTTAGTGCTGGTATCCTCTCATCAAACCACCACAGAAACCATTGCTGGAGGATTTATTTAATGTGCTGTTAATCTGCAACAGGATTTTATTAATGAAACTGTTGTGTAAAACTTATGGATTCACCAATTTGGCAAAGGCTGAAACCTCAGAGTTCACCAACTTGGTAGATATTTAAGGCCGCGTACACACGACCGGTCCAAACCGATGAAAACGGACCGAAGTACAGTTTCATCGGTCCAAACTGACCGTGTGTACGGCCCATCTGACTTTTGTCCTTTAGACCAAAGTTTTAGAACTTGCTTTAAAATCGAACCGATGGACGGCTGACCATCGGTCAAAACTGATGGTTAGTACACAAAAGCATCGGTTCAAAACCCGCACATGCTCAGAATCAAGTCGACGCATGCTTGGAAGCATTGAACTTCGTTTTTTTCAGCACGTTGTGTGTTTTACGTCACCGCGTTCTGACCCGATCGGTTTTTGAACTGATGGTGTGTATGCACATCAGACCATCAGTCTGCTTCAGCGGTGAACCGATGAAAACGGTCCGTCGGACCATTCTCATCGGATGGATCGATCGTGTGTACGCGGCCTAAGTCTCAGGATTCACCAACTTGGCAGAGGTTGGAGTCTGAGTATTCACCAGCTTGGCAGAGAATGGAGACGTATTTCATGCGCTGTTAATATGCAATGTGATCATCATACTGAAATCTGTCTGTGGAATCTAGGGATTCATCTATTTGGCAAAGGTTGAAGTCTCAGAATTCACCAATTAGTAGAGATTGAATTCTCAGGATCACCAAGTTGACAGATGTTGGAGTCTGAGTATTCACTATCTTGACAGAGACTTATTTCATGTGCTGTTAATATGCAATGTGATCTGCATACTGAGATTGGTGTGTGGAATCAAACTATTTACCACTTTGACAATGGTTGTACAATGTTTGGAGTCTCAGAATTTACAAACTTGGGAGAGAATAGGGATTTATTTAATGTGTTATTTATTTTGCATTGTGGTCTTCATACTTGTGTGGAATCTAGGAAGTCACCAATTTGGCAAAGGTTGAAGTCTCAGAATTCATCAATTTGGTACAAGCTGAAGTTTTTGGACCCATCAACTTGGCACGGTTGGAATTTGAGAATTCATAAGCTTGGCAGGGAATGGAGATTTATTTAATTTGCTGTTAATCTGCAACACAATCTTCATACTGAAATTGGTGTATGAAATCTAAAGATTCACCAATTTGTCAGAGACTGGAGTCTCAGAATTCACCAACTTGTTAAAGGTTTGAGTTTCAGGATTCATCTATTAAGCTTATTCACACATTCCTAACAACTTGCCTCAATACAAAGCACCTGTTGTGAATTATGTCTGCTCTCTCCTCCCTCTGCCATCTGCATAGGTCACATCTGATAGCTTATGCCAACACCAGGAAATCCTGGAAGACAGCCCTGTCCCCTCCAGCACATAGCATGTGATTGACGGTCTCAGCTGTGCATGTTTCCCAAGAGACTGTGTAGAGGGGGATGTGTCCATTCCCTCCACTTATGTCTCAGATTACAATCAGCTCCCTGCTCTATGCTGTACAATGTATGGCCTTGTATCCCTATCCCCTGCATCCTGGAGCTAAATATATGCTGTCTAAATTCTGTACTTTAGTTTCATCTCTGTGTATAACCTGAGGCTAGTCACTTCATTGGGTGTATGTAGGGTCAACAACCACTTTAGGTGTTTAATGTTCATCTATAGGTACAGTAGAGAACTAGCATACCAAACGTCTAAGCACAGATAAGGTGCAATATATAATTATATTACATTTTTGCCCATGTGTTTAGACTTTAAGACTTTTTTCACACAGGCTTTAACTGGTATAAGAACTTTCCATGCAGAAAGCTTTTGCAGAGCATTTGTTTTAAAGCTTTTTCAAAGCTTTAAAGAAAAACTTCAGTTCCAGCTTGGGGATATTAAACACAGATCTTAAAGGGTTGAAAATGAAAGCAGTGACTTGCTATGGATTGCATAGGAGGAGGAGTTGTAAAATGACACAGATATTCTGAGTGTTGCTGAGTAAATATCATGTAACAATAAATTGTATTATTTTACATTATTTACTTGTTAATTCATATGCAGATCAAAGGTTTATCATTTGATCCACATACAACATCAGTTAATCAGAAATCTTACAAGTCGAAAAAAATCTTTTTGATACATTTGTATTCCTATTTATCCTATTATTTAAAAAAAAATTTCTGTGGCATTGGATTTGTTTATTTCAATTTTGCATACAAAATTTACTAATTGTAAAACAAAAATTGACTTTGCCATATTTTGTACCAAAAACACAAAATTTTAGTGTCATTTTAAATGGGATAAATAGTAGGATGCAATACAAACTTACATTTTACCAGTATCTAGATCAAGAAATAATTATTTAGGATACAGGGAGCAGTCACTTTCAATGAATGAAATGCAGGCTGTGCTAGGAGGATGTGTTTGTAAGTACCAGTGGCCACATTACACAGTTTAAGTTTGATTTTTGCCTGGAGCTAGGCTTTGAAAATATCACTGGTCAAAATATAAAAACATGTTATTCGCTGTTTTTTTATTTTTTTTATTTACATATTTTGGTATATTTTGCAAGATAATATTGCTAAAAGAAAGCCTACTTTATCCAAACATTTCATTTATTACTTTGATATCCTAAGTAATGACAAAGTTATAGTTGAATAAACATGACCATAACAGAATTGTAAAAATTGCTCAGTAAGTCAATAAGGGTATAAAAGTGCAAGATCCGAACTGGTTAATGCTTGCCTTTACACGCACATGAACTTTAATGGCATCCCAGTCTTAGTCCATAGGGTTCAATATTAAGTTGACCCACCTTTTGCAGCTATAACAGCTATAACTCTTCTGGAAGGCAGTCCACAAGGTTTAGGAGTGTGTCTATTGGAATGTCTGACCATTCTTCCAGAAGAGCATTTGTGAGGTCAAGCACTGATGTTGGACTAGAAGGCCTGGCTCACAGTCTCTGCTCTAATTCCTCCCAAAGGTGTTCTATCAGGTTGAGGTCAGGACTGAAGGGGGTGAAAGGTGGAGGATAATTTTGGAGTTGGGTTGTCTTTCAGGGGTTGGGCTTGGCCCCTTAGTTTCAGTGAAGGGAACTCCTAAGGCATCAGCATACCAAGACAATTCAGACAATTTCATGCTTCTAACTTGGTGGGAACAGTTTGGGGATGGCTCCTTCATGTTCTAACATAACTCTGCATTAGTGAACAATGCAAGGTCCATAACATGAACGAGCAAGTTTGGTATGGAGGAACTTGACTGGCCTGCACAAAGTCCTGACCTCAACCTGATAGAACACCTTTGGGATGAATTAGAGCAGAGAATGCGAGCCAGGCCTTCTCGTTCAACATCAGTGCCTGACCTCACAAATGTGCTTCTGGAAGAATGGTCAAACATTACCATAGATATACTTCTAAACCTTGTAGACAGTTTTCCCAGAAGAGTTGAAGCTGTTATAGCTGCAAAGAATGGGCCAACTCAGAATTGAACACTATGAACTAATGCCCCGTACACACGATCCGATTTTCCGTCAGAAAAAACCTTGGATGGTTTTCCCGACGGAATTCCGCATAAGCTTGGCTTGCATACACACGGTGACACAAAAGTTCTCTGAACTTTCATCTGTCAAGAACGCAGTGACGTACAACACTATGACGATCCGAGAAAATTAAGTTCAATACTTCCGAGCATGCGTCAAATTGTTTCCGAGCTTGCGTCGGAATTTTGCGCGTCGGAATTGCTACAGACGATTGGAAATTTTTCTGTCTCAAAATTTGAGAACCAGATCTCAATCTTTTGTTGGCAGAAATTCCGACAGCAAAAGTCCCATGAAGCATATACACGGTCGGAATTTCCGTTCAAAAGCTCACATCGGACTTTTGCTGTCGGAATCTCCGATCGTGTGTACGGAGCATGTGACCAGAATAAGTAAAGTCCCAATGTGCACTATTACTGTGCACACAAATTGTCAATCCTGAAGATAAAATCCTCCAAAACTTCAACACCACTGTGACATCAAATGTGTTTTCACAAGTGAAGACCCACCACCGAGTATTAAAGCCGCTTACCAGAAGGGCAAGCTCGATTAGCAATCGGCTATAGCCCAGCCGCAGCCTTTAGAGACTGTAGTGGACTCACAGGGTTAAAAGTTTCCAGATAAAGCTTCAAGCGCATTCACAGGCTCGTCCAGACTCGTCCAGATGAACATGGATAGAGAAAAGGTGCACCATAGCGTAATTCCATAAAAACGTATTTATTTAAAAAAGATGTAAGGGGTACTTACAAAGCAGAAAAAATCATTAGACATAAAACAAATGCCGGCCGGCAACAAGCGGAGCCCTTTATCCTTGGCATGGTGACGTCACTGCGCGTCCTCCCAGACGTGTTTCGTCATAGGTCAGACGTTTTCAATAGGATGGGATCCTACAACTTTGGATGAAAAAGTCCTGGGTTGAAGGGCTAGGTACAAGGAGCAAGCGTTTTGAAAGGCCCAAAACTTTTTGTGGTCACCTGCAAATCGCTCCGGCATGGGGACCCTGGGTTCAGGAGCAGCCATGATCACCGAGGGACTGGATGAGGCTTGCAATGAGGAGGCCCCACTGGCCGGTGCCTGAGTTGTGGCTGTCAGTGCAGGTGAGCCGGAAAGCTGCTGGAGACGGACGTCTATCTGAGCGTAGCCTTCCTGTAACTTTTGGGCTGTATCAGTGAGAGCTTTAACTTGCTGGCACAGGACATCAAGAGGTGAGCGCACTCTGTCGGCCTCTGACATGGCTGTTTTGTACTGTCAGAAAAGGGTACTCACCGAGGGTACTTACTCTTGCGACTTAGAGCACTCCACCCCCTGGAGATAGGACAGAGGGTGGATGGCACAAAGAGGCACAAGCTACCAGTAGGCTGAGCAGGACTTGCGTGAAGGTCACAGAAGACAGGTACAGGAACTGATGGTGATCAGAACTCAGCTGGAGTAGTTGTGCAGAAAGTCCAGAGCAGGCCAAGGGTCAAACACCCAAAAGGAGGAAAGTCCGAAGGCAAGCAGAGGGTCAAGTACTGGAGACTGGAGTAATCCTGTCACAGCAAGAAGGTCAGGTGCAGGATGCTGGCAGCAAAGTCCGGGTCACAAGCAGGGGGTCAAACACAGGAGATAGCAGCGAAGTCCAATAAGCAAAGCCAAGGGTCAGGTAAGGAGAGATCAGAGTAGTCCAAAGGCAATCCGGGTCACAGCAGTAAATCAGGCAGGCAGGAAACAGGAACTCAGAATCACAGGAAGCTGAAGACAAAACAGCAATTTGCGTGGAGATTTGCTCAGCTTATATAGGCAGCCAGGATGTCATGTGACACACTGTATCAGATTGAGGCTGTTTACTTCCTGACAGGCAGCCAGGATGTCATGTGACACGCTGGACAGATTAAAGCTGTTTATTTCCCTGACATTAAGGGACAAAGTAATTAGAAATGTGATTGAACCACCTAAAATAAAGAACCTGAGTTTTTAGGATATTAAAGGGTCACATTTTTGCTGAAATGACTGTTTACAGGGTATAGAGACAAAATGATGTAAAAATGATTACAAATAGATAAAAAATCAATCATATAATGTGCCTGTAGGTTAGTTTCACTTTTAAACTGTTTTCATGTACCTCTGAACTGGAGAGACACACAGAACAAAAACAAACAAATCCAGGGCAGTGTTTTGTTTTTAAAATGAATCTGATTGGTTCTGTTAAGTTTTAGACACACAGTAATGACAGCTTAGACCTACAGTGAAAAGCTCCCAGTACGATGGTTTGTAAGGAAAAAGACAACCAGGAAGTGTGGAGATCACAGCAGAATTACAGCCACTTCAAAGCAAAAACGAACAATAAGGACACGAAACCAGTACTGCAGTAAGGTAAAGGAAGCTATTCAGCTAAAAAAAAATAATTCCTTTAGTGATCCTTTAAGGGATTCCACAGCTGCGGCTGTTGCTACAGCTGTGTCAGAGTCCCTAATAACACAAGGAAAGGAAAACTTTCATTAACCCCACCACACAAAGTTCCTATATTATTAGGGACTTTGTGGTGTGTAACTCAAAAGGGGTGGTCTATGTCTTGAAATGTCCCTGCAACCTATTATGTAATTGGGAGAACTAAAAGACCCTTAAAGGAGAGAATAAAATAACATGTACACAACATTAGCATCGGCTTGTGCTAACACCATCTATCTGTACATTTTAATGATGAATTTAATAAAGATCACAAAGGATTACATAACTGGGGCTTAGAAGCCGCTAAACATCATTAACGGGTATCAATTTTGTTTGTGAGCTCAGTAAGAGGGAGTCGTGGTGGATTCACAAACTGGGTTCTTTAGTTCCAGGGGGTTTGAATAAAGATTTTGATTTTGGGTGTTTTATAAGTAATTATTAGATGTTTGAATGGGGTGCTTACCTCTTTATAGACACCTTTGTGTGGGCAGGGACAGGGATACATATAAATGTATACAGTTCCTGCCTTAGTGTGTAAGGGTCCTTTATTGTTTGTTAATTATAGTGTGATGGATTATGTACCTATTATATGGCAATATGTGTTTTTTATGTATATTACTAACTATATTGCAGTCGAGTGAAGCTTAGTACAGCAATAGCATGGAATATGTCATATGTCTGTTGGAACGCTCAAGCCAGTCAACTGCTTTCCGCAGTATAGAATGATTAGGGGCATACTGACAGACACCCCCACCCGATTTATAGCGCCAACATGATTAACACCAATATTGCAGTAAGAACTGGAGGATTATGAAAAAGAGACCACAACAAAATTAGCAACGTCCTGAGACTACAATAAAATGGCGACAACCCAAACAGATACATAGCATTTATAGCACTCCTGTCCTTCCCCCTCTCTTTCCCCCTCTCTTACCTATCCATTTACCCCTCCCCCTTTTCCCAGCCCTCTCACAACCCCTCCCTTTCCCCTTCCTCCCTTCTCCCCCCTCCCCCCCCTTTCTTCCCTTTCCCCCCCTTATCTGTCCCCTGGCTTCTGTTTTTCATCTTTCCTCTTTTTCACCCTTTTCTCACCTTGCACTCTCCTTCCTCTTTTTCCCCCTCTTTCCCTTTCACCCATCTCCTTCTCCCCTCCTCCCATCCTTCCTTATCCCCACTTTCGTACCCATTTCATCATCTCATTACCCCCCTTTGACTTCACATCACTGCTTCCCTTCACTTACATACCTGTTTCCAGGCATGTCTTCCCCCCCTTTTCACTCACTTCCACTCACTCAACATGTTTTACCTTTGTTTATATTTGGTTTTCCCTGGTCACCCCCTTGTATCACCCCCACATGTCTCACCCACAGTACACTTCACTTTCCCTCACCCACCCCCACTTGCCTTTATCCTTTGGCCATTTATATCAATTCGTTTACCATTTGGACAGTTAGTCCATCCATGGCACATCCCCCCATGTCCGCCAATGGGGACCCCTCATTTGTGGTACCATCAGTGTCCCGGGTCTATTAGGGGCTTTAGGTAAGCAGCTTTGATAACATTTTCCCCCATTATACATTGGTTCTTGTTTTTATGTATGAGATTGTACTTCTGAATGTGTTTATTGTATAGTTCTCTGATTAAATTATCAATCATTTGCAGACATTCTCCTGACGAAGCGGTTCACACCGCAAAACTAGTCGAGATGCCCTCCGCGACCCATGTCCCATTTGGGACTTTTCCCCCACCTGGGGATATGTCTATTGGTGATATGTGTGGTCTGCCACCAAATGTTTTTAATTGTATACAAATGTATTGTCTTTTATTAATTTGTTCTTAATAAAATTGAGCTATTCTTTTTACATATGTGCATTTATACCTTACTTTATTTGTTTATCTGTACCGCGATAGTCCAACTGCCCGTAAACCCCCCCATTTTTTGGAGTTTTGATTCGGGGACCATTTCTCCAATCTCTATATACTAAATCTTCTGGATGATGGTACAACCAATTCCATTATTATTATTCATTTATTTGCTAAGAGGCATTTTTTCAGATAAATAGCATGTAAGCCTGCACGTCCAATAGAAATCCCCCTGAGTAAGACATATGACCTTGTGGCGACATGCGTTTGGGGAGTGGCAAGGACAGTGACAGCACCCAAACCCAGTGTGGAGTCAGCAACCCGCAGGGTGCTGCTGTGGCTTGTGCAAATGAACAGAGATTTTATACAGAGTTTTTAGCGTGTATAGCTCGGTGCACTGAAAGCACCAGGTAAATCTAAGTACTCAATTTGTTAAATTTTTTAAATAAAGCAAGAGTTTTATAAGGTATAAGCACTATGGCAGTTCTTTCACTGCATATACTATCTGTGCATTATCGTTTCATTATGTGATTACACCATGAGTAGAAATTACCGTGGATATCTATACAGCACTGTGTGAAGCCCGGGAGAGGCAAAAAAGCTTTAATTGACCAAACTTAATTGTAAAGTCATACTGTTGAAGGTGAGGATATACCTGAAGGGGGGGAGCACTTTACGGTGGTATGTTGTTTGTAATTTGAACATTATAAGGAGCAGGTGGATTGAGAAGCACTGTATGTGGATGGTGATGTGATGACAGGGCTATATCACAGTTCATATGAACTGCATATTTTGGACTACACTGTTTTTGATTATTACACTTACAGGCAGTTTAAAATGCATGTATTAAGCATTCTGTTTATGTAAATACATTTTTTTGCTATGTGAATTAATTTTTTCGGTGAAAAGTGACACTACTATCAGAGAAACTGTGTCAGGCTGCACCATTAGGGCTCATTCACACGTAAGGTTGTGGAGTAGTAAAACCTTGCAGTTCAGTTGTGGTTTAACCACCCCAAGTCACTAGCTCCTTTAGCTGCAGAGGTAGCAGCCAGTGGTGTATGCATGCTCTGGCTGCGATGCTTTGCTTTGCAGGTGTGGCAGGAATTATACTCCCTGTCATTTTTGGTGGGCATGACACCTGCCGTTCGTAAAACTATTCAAGTAAATCGGGGAGCTTGTGCATTGTGCAAGGATTAAAACAGGCAGGGATGGCGATACAATGCTGTGGAGGCAATACAAATCCAAATGCAGATTGCTTTTCAGAAAGCATCACACATGTGAACAAGGCCTTATGGTGACACTATGACTGGTGCGGTTGTGATTGGGGACACTGTGACTGGCTTCTCTAGGCTGGTGACATTGTATATTTACTGGCCCTGTACCACACCACTGCATACCTCAGTGGCGGGGTACAGGAGTGGGAGGACATATGGGTATGTCTTCCTGAATCAAAGCAGTTCCCGTATATGCAATGACTGGGTGGGAGGTGATTAAAGCACCCTTCCAAGTTTAATGGATGTGCTGATTGTCACTTTAAACAAGCTGCTAGCAGGCTTCAGCAAAATTATAGCAAGTTTTCAAGAAATTTACATACTTAAGCAGTGAAGTTGAACACCGATGATCTCTTGCATACAAAAACGTTATTCTTTTAGCAGTGACATAAACTCTTCACCCATGTCTTCCCTCTGACACATTGCACCCATTATTGGGGTCAAATCATAGATTTCTAAAATTAAGCACCAGTAGGCAGGCAAAATTCTAACTTAGAACTGTATGATTAAATCCCAGTAGCAGATAAAATGCAACAGAGGGAGGTCGGTGGAGTGTCTCTGTCACTGCTAACAGAATACATTTTTTTGCATGCAAGAGATCAGAGGTGTATGTCTTTATCACTTTCATATGTAAACAGTGTGGGAAAGTGTTGAGACCCAAAATGTGCCAGCACCCCTGACTGGAGGAACAGAGACACAGAACCTCAGAGCAGTTTCAAATCTATGTGTAAACTTCAAGTTGTGTTCAAATATATTGGAGCACACTAAAGATAGCAGATTGTTTATAGTAACAGTTAGCTTTCCCACTAAAATATGTGCTTAACAGCTCCATTTGTTGAACTCTAGTTTGCTTCCAAGTCTTCAACAAAGCTATTTGAAGATTGCTAAAAGTTTTTAAATATATTGTAATAATGTGATGTGCATATTGGTCTTTCACATACTGAAATCTAATAAATGCTGTATTCAGTCCTAGTAAGTCCTGAACACTAAACATATGGCCCTCTCCCAACACATAAGTACCTATTGAATGTACAATACATAAGTACATGAGTCAAATTGTCTTCTTAGAGCCCCCATTTTGTTGCTAGGAAGTATAGTGGTGATAGTAATGAATAACTGACAAGTAGTGCATCAGCATCCCTGCATAACTTGCAAGACAATAAGAATCACAATAAGCGCACATATCTTCCTGCCATAATAATATATGGTTATGTCATTTAGAAAAATGAATGGAAGAATAATAAAAATGTAGCCCATACAGCTGCATTTAGAAAAAAAAGACAAACGTTAATTTATGTTAATATTACTGCTACATTTTAATAGGTGTCTGAAGGAAATAAAAATGATCAGCTCAAATGAAAAAATATCATCAATGTATCTGTGCATTTCTATACGGTGTTATTTATACTGTTATTAAAAGCTAATGGCCTACTTTGTAGATACACACGTGAATAAAGATAATATTCAATAACACATACTGTATATCATGAACTTAATTACTGAGTTTGAATGCTAAATAAATGTAAAATGTATGCTGACTCTGTTATTGCTCTTTTTAAGGGCTATATTACTAACACTTTTACTTCTTGCTTACACAATATGCAGTAGATAGTTCTTAGGGACCTCCTAAATATTTGACCTTGATTTCTCTTGTCAGTATCCAATGTTTTTTCTGGTTTGCATATTAACTTATTATGTATTACCCATAATAAGCTTCTGATTTAGCATTTAGCATAATATTAAAACAGGCTTCTTCGAGGCATGTGGGCAGCAGATTATAGCATGTTTGTTAAATATGTTGAATTTATCTAACAAATATTTCCTACATTTAAAAGCTATAAGCATTAACCTAGTTGGAGCACCACCTTATGTTCTTTCGTAAACATTACCTAATGCTTTCTTTAATGCAAATGGCCTGTGGATGCATATGCTGTCTAAGGTTGTGTCCCCATAGATTCCAGGTGTATAAATCTGGCCCTAGTCCTGAAGCTAAATACTAAATGGCAGGAGAGAAAGCAATGTATTTATAGTTAGCAGGCACTCATTTTTTTTCCTTAGCCATTATCTGTTCTTGTTTATGACCTTAAAGAACACTAAGCAACTTCATCACTGAGTGATTTTCAATTGAAAGATAGACCACTTCCAGAAAAAAAAATACTTATGAGTAATTCACAAGCATTCTTTTCAGCAGCAAAGTCTATCCTGAATATGACTTTATGAAGCAGAGACTAGTAGCTGAGGTTGCCTAAAATTCTTTAAAGCAACATACAGTCTCAAAGGAGTTGACAAATCTTTGCTGTCAATTTATTTATTTTTAATGCACACAGACACATTTTTTGTTGCACATGCAGCTTTCAAGCAGCTAGATAAATAGTACAGTAGTTCTTCTTTTAGTTCTCTGTGTTAAGGCCCAACTTTAAATGGAACCATGCTTTGGATAGAGTGCAGTATAGATAAAACATCCACCAGGCTCTTACTGCAAGCATATAGAAAAGCCAGAACAACAAAATGTCCATATTGGTAAGAAAAAAAACACCAACATTTCGAGAGTACACAGACCCTTTTTCTCAAAGTGATAGAAAGAGGAAGAGGGTCTGCATTCTCTTAAAACATTGGTGTTATTTTTTTACTTTTTTTGCTGAGGGTATCTGCCCCAGTGGTGACAACTATTTCCCAATCACAGGCTGTCAGAGGGACAGGAAATACGAGGTTACATTTTCGTAACAGGGTCAAGGACAGTTTAAAAATAGCACATGTAACACCTGTACAAAGGTTATGTTGCAAGGATCACAGGTAAAGAAGGTTGTCTGTGCCCTTCTTTGATTCAGTATTGATTGCGTTAGGATATTTTTTTAAATGCAATTCTGAGAAACGTTAAAATAATTAATTAGCAGTTGAACACACATACTAGCTAAGTTCTATCCAGTCATCACTAAGCTCTTCATTATTTGCTTAGGCTGCTTAAAAGATGTAAGGCTGTGGAATGATATTATAAATTGACAATTTTTTCCACACACCTGTCATGTCTGCATTGTTGTAGCAACAAGCATATAGAACAGGCATTAAAGCAGAGCCAAACCTATTGGTTTAATGGCTTAAAAAAAACAATTATTTTCCCCGGAATGCCAGGAATGCTAACTGTCACATTTGCTTGTGCTCTTAACCAAACTGTCAAACCATCTAATGGATGGTGTCATGAGGCCGCTTTCACACTGGGGCACGGGCGGCGTTGGTGGTAAAGCGCCGATATCTTTAGCAGCGATTTACTGTCATGTTTGCGGAGGTATTCAGCCGCTAGAGGGGTGCTTTTAACCCCCGCTAGCCGCCAAAAAAAGGGTTATAGCCACCCGCAAAGCGTCACTGCAGTGGCATTTTGCTGGCGGTATGGCCGCGGTGCCCATTCATTTCAATGGGCAGGAGTGGTGGGGGAGCGGTATACACACTGCTCCTTCACCACTCCAAAGATGCTGCTTGCAGGACTTTGTTTAACGTCCTGCCAGTGCACTGCTCCAGTGTGAAAGCCCTCAGGCTGAAGTCAAAGGAGCGACTCTTTCAGGGCACTTTGCAGGCGCTATTTTTAGCGTTATAGCGCCTGCAAAGCGCCTCAGTGGGAAAGGGGTCTAAGAGATCACATGTGCAGCATCATGGCAGGTCAAACAGAGGTTAAGGTGACAGCTTCCTTGCCTGAAAAGAATAGGAGGGGTTAGTTCCACTTTATTGGTTTTCCAAAACAGTTACATTCAAGGCATGGTGAGAACTTTCACATTTGCCAATGTGCTTATGTCCGCTCTCAGCTCTTCAAATGGCTGGCATCATAGCTGATCATATGTGCAGCACCATGGTAACTGCAGATATAAATACTGTAGAGGTTACGATGGTGCTGTTTTCAGCTAAAGGTTATGCTTGTCATTTGCTAAAAAAAAATAAAAAATAAAAGATTCAATATTGCAGTATGTTCTAGGAGAGAGGAGACTGAGAAAAAGCTTACAGCCTGCGAAAAACTGATGGCATAATCTCAGAATAGACATGTATATAAATGAAACCAGTCCATGCCTGTATGAAAATCCCCTGCACCCGGACTTCTAGGTGCTGACCAATGGAAGCCCACCATGCTCCATGAATTCAATGGGAGAGCAGGAAATCACACATCTATGATGTCAGAGCACATAGAACTTTTTCAGACCCAAACATAGCACACTGCAACCCTGCCTAGGACCACCACTATAGATAAATAATCTCAGATTAAACAATATAACTGAATAATGCTGCGTACACACGATCAGTTTGTCTGATGAAAACGGTCTGATGGACCGTTTTCATCAGACTAATCTATCGTGTGTGGGCCCCATCGTTTTTTTATCCATCAGTCAAAAAACTAGGAACTTGTTTTAAAATGATCTGATGGATACAAAACCTATAGAAAAAAACGATCGTCTGTGGGTACGTCCATCGGTTAAAAATCCACGCATGCTCAGAATCAAGTCGACGCATGCTTGGAAGCATTGAACTTCATTTTTTTCAGCACGTCGTTGTGTTTTACGTCACCGCGTTCTGACACAATCGTTTTTTTAACTGATGGTGTGTAGGCACGACTGATTATCAGTCAGCTTCATCGGATAACTGATGGAAAAATCCATCAGACCGTTTTCATCAGATGAACTGATCGTGTGTACAGGGCATTAGAGCTTTAATGGGTTTGCCTTTAATAATAAAAAGCACAGCTTTTTTGAAAACTTATATTGTTGCTGAATACTAGGACTTGTTATTAAGAGGTCCGCTTTAAGTATGGTACCTTTTACAAACAATGTATACCAAGATAAATGTTGTGCATTTTTATTAGCATCAATATCAACCTAGAAGCAGTCCTAAGTGATATAACACAGGCAGCTATTAAAAGTGAAGTACCAGGCCTTGTAACTTATGTTTTCAGCATAATTTTTCTTTCAAAACATTTTTATAGCTAAAAATGATGTTGAATACTATAAGGCACAGATTCAATATAATTTCAGCTGATTTTAAATCTTCTAAAGAGCAGCCAGATGGTTCTTGCACAATTCATGAAACTGGTTGTTTGAGCCAAATGTTTCAGCTGGAAGTAAGTTTTCACTATTCAGCTTGTTATTTTTAATTTTGTTTTGGTAAAGTCATCTGCTCTCAGAACCAAACTTAAAATGTTGTTGAAGTCTTGCTAGCTTAGCAGATCCAAATTTATATTATATTCCCCATGTGGACATTAGCGAAGCCAGTAGTATTTTGGATAAGTGACTACACTTACACAATGTCAGCACTGAACTTTTGTCTGCAAGCTATAGCTTGCTATAGCTTAATAAGAATAAAGAACCCAGTGTCAAAGTTATAAATGGGTCCAGTGTACCCAACCTCTTATGTATATAGCCTATGTGCTTGTCCTCAAACAGTGTGCTTCTATTTTTGTTCAGCAAAAACTGAAGAAAGTTAACATCAGAAAGTTCATTCCCTTTACAGTGAAGCAACCCTGTTCTTTACTTACAAAATACAATTTAAAATATTCATTAAGATGAGAAACTAAATATCCACCTCTCCAGGTAGCAGTGTGTTGAAACTTTTCCACTGCTATCTAACACTTCTGGGTGTGTCAGATAGCGTATCTCCCACTGGGCAAGGTGGTTCCTCCATCCAGCTCCATATGCACTAATATGTCCTGTAGTAATGTAGGGGTTGGCAGGAAAATACAGTGGCCAAAAGAGGATATGTTTTATGATAAACCGAGAAGTGTTATGTAAAAGAGGCACTTGGAGCTCTACATAATAGTCAATTTTAAACAAGCTGCCGGCTGAAAAGGTATTCAGCTTGCTCTCTTGCTGGGTACTTTTTAGGCTTATTTCATCAGGTAAGTGACAGGGTCACTTCATTATAAATTCTCTGTAATGCATTGAAATAGGAATCCAGGGAGCACCTTTATCCAGGAGTTTATAGCCTATACAGCACCGTCAATTTACTCAGTGCATGATATATATATACAGTACAGTATATATATATATATATATATATATATATATATATACAGCCCTCAAAATTGTGATGACAGGGCTGTATGACCAACAGTCCAATCTGTGCCTACACTTAGACCCCCACTGTGATTGGCGGCCGAAGAGGAAAGGCAGAGCAGTACACAGGTGCTCGCCTTACAATTCATGGGACCTGACAGTATGACCTCTCTGAGCCCGCCCCCCCGACCAATGTAGCTGGAGACTGAGAGCAGAGAGCAGGAAGTAATGAGTGAGGTGGAGGATTGCGATAATTACCACTCCTGGTGTCCCAGGTAGGCAGTGCTCACTGAAAGTTGCCAGTGCCCTGTCCCTCTGGTCTTCCCCCAGTGCCCTGTCCCTCTGGTCTTCCCCCAGTGCCCTGTCCCTCTCATCTACCCCAGTGCCCTGTCCCTCTGGTCTTCTCCCAGTGCCCTGTCCCTCTCATCTACCCCAGTGCCCTGTCCCTCTCATCTACCCCAGTGCCCTGTCCCTCTGGTCTTCTCCCAGTGCCTTGTCCCTCTCATCTACCCCAGTGCCCTGTCCATCTCATCTACCCCAGTGCCCTGTCCCTCTGGTCTTCCCCCAGTGCCCTGTCCCTCTCATCTACCCCAGTACCCTGTCCCTCTGGTCTTCCCCCAGTGCCCTGTCCCTCTCATCTACCCCAGTGCCTTGTCCCTCTCATCTACCCCAGTGCGCTGTCCCTCTGGTCTTCCCCCAGTGCCCTGTCCCTCTCATCTACCCCAGTGCCCTGTCCCCCTACTCTTCCCCCAGTGCCCTGTCCCTCTGGTCTTCCCCCAGTGCCCTGTCCCTCTGGTCTTCCCCCAGTGCCCTGTCCCTCTGGTCTTTCCCCAGTTCCCTGTCCCTCTCATCTACCCCAGTGCCCTGTCCCTCTGGTCTGTCCCGAGTTCCCTGTCCCTCTGGTCTTCCCCCAGTGCCCTGTCCCTCTGGTCTTCCCCCAGCGCCCTGTCCCTCTGGTTTTCCTTCAGTGCCATGTCCCTCTGGACTGCCCCAGTGCTATGTCCCTCTGGTCTTCCCCCTGTTCCATGTCCCTCTGTTCTTCCCCCAGATCCTAGTCCCTCTGGTCTTCCCCCAGTTCCCTGTCCCTCTGGTCTGCCCAGTGCCCTGTCCCTCTGGTCAGCCCCAGTACCATGTCCCTCTGGTCTTCCCCCAGTTCCCTGTCCCTCTGGTCTTCCCCTAGTTCCCTGTCCCTCTGGTCTTCCCCCGTTCCCTGTCCCTCTGGTCTGTGCCCAGTGCCATGTGCCTCTGGTCTTCCCCCAATTTCCTGTCCCTCTGGTCTGTCCCCAGTGCCATGTCCCTCTGGTCTGTCCCCAGTGCCATGTCCCTCTGGTCTGCCCCCAGTGCCATGTCCCTCTGATCTTCCCCCAGTGCACTGTCCCTCTGGTGTTCCCCCCAGTGCCCTGTCCCTCTGGTCTTCTCCCCAGTGCCCTGTCCCTTTGGACTGCCCCCTGTACCATGTCCCTCTGGACTGCCCCCAGTGCCCTGTCCCTCTGGTCTGTCCCCAGTTCCCTGTCCCTCTGGTCTGCCCCAGTGCCCTGTCCCTCTGGTCTGCCCCAATGCCCTGTCCCATTTTGTTAAAGTTGTAGTTGGTAATATTTAATTGTGTAACTTGATTCTGCATAAAACATTTAACAGTGTCATTCCATGAGACAATCTATGATAATCTTCCCCCAGTGCCCTGTCCCTCTGGTCTTCCCCCAGTGCCATGTCCCTCTGGACTGCCCCAGTGCCATGTCCCTCTGGTCTTCCCCCAGTTCCTAGTCCCTCTGTTCTTCCCCCAGATCCTAGTCCCTCTGGTCTTCCCCCAGTTCCCTGTCCCTCTGGTCTGCCCCAGTTCCCTGTCGCTCTGGTCAGCCCCAGTACCATGTCCCTCTGGTCTTCCCCCAGTTCCTTGTCCCTATGGTCTTCCCCCCGTTCCCTGTCCCTCTGGTCTGTGCCCAGAGCCATGTGCCTCTGGTCTTCCCCCAGTTTCCTGTCTCTCTGGTCTGTCCCCAGTGCCATGTCCCTCTGGTCTGTCCCCAGTGCCATGTCCCTCTGGTCTTCCCCCAGTGCCATGTCCCTCTGGTCTTCCCCCAGTGCACTGTCCCTCTGGTCTTCCCCCCAGTGCCCTGTCCCTCTGGTCTTCTCCCCAGTGCCCTGTCCCCTTGGACTGCCCCCAGTGCCCTGTCCCTCTGGTCTGTCCCCAGTTCCCTGTCCCTCTGGTCTGCCCCAGTGCCCTGTCCCTCTGGTCTGCCCCAATGCCCTGTCCCATTTTGTTAAAGTTGTAGTTGGTAATATTTAATTGTGTAACTTGATTCTGCATAAAACATTTAACAGTGTCATTCCATGAGACAATCTATGAGAGCATGTTTAGGGGCGTAATTAGGTGCGGGGCATTGAATGGATTAGGTGGGGCAACTGGTGCGAGTAACTCTTGGGGCCTGGCTAGTAGCTCAGGGCTTGAAATGTTGAGCCCTGTATATATATATATATATATATATATATATATATATATATATATTCTATTGTAAACAGTGATTCCTGCACCAAAGATTATTATACCGTATGCAATGTGATACCCCATGCTGCTAAACCAAAGAAAAAATTTGTGTAGCTGACACAAATGTGCAATGACTATAAATAAATATGGGAGCTAGGTATCCCAAGTAATTCTATACATCATGCCACAAAACCAAAAAATGATTGATTAAATTTGTGCAAAACAAATGTCCACCAATGAAAATCCTGTGTCCATATAATAGTCTGCTGGCTGAATAAAAAAATCCAATGCTGTGATCAATAGTGAATATACACCGCCAAACCGTGCTCTGGTCATGCAATAAGTAGTGCCTTAAAACATATGTCTTCTTAATCCACACCACCTCTTTTCACACTGCCACTCACCAGACATATAGACCTAAGGCCCCATACACACGACCAAACATGTATGCTGAAACTGGTCCGCGGGCCAGTTTCAGCATACATGTTCGGTCGTGTGTAGGCGCGAGCGGGCCGAATTCCAGCAAACATTTGCCCGCCGGGCCTTTTCCCAGCGGGCAAATATTCCTGGACGTGTTTTAAAACCGTCCGCTGGAATCCTGCCCGCTCAGACATGTACGGTCGTCAGTACAGACCTACCGTACATGTCCGAGCACCCGCCGTCCCTCGCATGCGTCGAATGACTTCGACGCATGCGTGGAAGCCTTTAAATGGCAGGCCCACCCACGTCGCCGCGTCATCGTCGCGGCGACGACGCGGACACGCCCCGCGTAGTGTTTACGCGCTGACTTCTGTACGATGGTTAGTACAACCATCGTACAGAACCGTACATGTTTGCTCGTGAGTACCCGGACTAAATGTTTTGTGGGTCAGTTCACACTCTGTAAAACCATATACAATGACACTTTCTGAGGCTCCACTCTTCTCCTTATTAGCTGAGCTTTAATATTCTACTCAGGGAGAAATATCAAACATACTCCTCATAGTGTAACCCAGTTTTAAAGTATAAAAGCATAAAATACAAAGTGGTTGCCAGCCAGCCACCTTCACCCGCATGGAGACTCAGCGTATGTTTCAACCAGCTGTGACATCAATGACCATTTAACTCCGCCTCAAGCCTACAGCACATGGTATTTTCAGACGGTCTCCCATCCAAGTACCAAACAGGCCTGACCCTCAAGAGCACCTCCAGAGAAGGACACTGGATTTTCATTGGTGGACATTTGTTTTGCACAAATTTAATTTATGATGTTTTAGTTTTGTGGCATGATGTATAGAATTACTTGGGATACCTAGCAACCAAATGTATTCATATACAGTATATTATACATTCACATCAGTCCCTGCCCTCAAGGAGCTTAAGTCCCTAGCTCTCATTTATACATACTGTACATATACAAGGGCCATTTTAGACAGGAGCCAGTTAATCTAATTAAACAAACATGGTGTCTGGAGAAAAGAAACAGAATAGAAATGAAACATTATTTTTCCATTTTGTCTAAAAATGATGTAGAAATAAAAAACACAGATACAGAAGACTAACATATGACAGGATAGCAAAACACCCATTTATCCTATTTAAAGTATTTTAGTGTCTGTCTAAGGTCTTTTAGGTTTTGGCCCTTAAAAGCAACTTTTTCTAGAAGACAATAATATCTAATAAATAGCATACATAAATGGGCTAAGGATGAGTGAATTTGCCCAGCTTCACAGGGTTCAGCAAATCCTGGTTGAAATCCATGCGACCTAAGCTCAGCAACGAACCCCATTAAATTATATCAGGGTGGCCCTTAATACTAAATTCTGGCAATTTTAAAGGTTAATAGGCAAGTGATTCTCAAAAAGAAATTGAAACTGGGTACAGCAATTGGCTTCTTTTAACAAAGTAAAAAAAAATGGTTACTGGTTTTGGAATCACCATGGTTTTAAGGTCAACATGGAAAAAGTGGAGATGAATGGACAGCCGTACTCCAAAGTAACTTAAAGAAGTAGTCTTTATTAATAAAAACTGGACATGTAAATCCAACAGGCAACATACCTGTTCTTCTTTTAACAACTCTGTTCCAATTTTTTCCATTCCTTTTAGCACTGAGTTTCACAAAATTGGACAGATAGTTACTAAATATCTCCCAGTGCTATTTAACGACACAGTATATCAATCCATTCTATCTAAGGGTATTAAAACTATCAGTCGTAGAGCCCCCTCATTAGGTGGCATAATGTCATCTAGCTTGTTTCAAACCAAGCCAAACAAGGAGAACTGGCTACATTTTAAAGGCACCTATAAATGCGGCACTAAGGGATGCAGATATTGTTGCCTTATCAAACCAGGCCAGTATGTGCATTCATGTTCCAGTGGCAGGAACTTTGACATCAAACAGTTTGTCAACTGTAACACGAAGTTCCTGGTATATGTCATCACCTGTGATGTGTGCAATGTTCAATATGTAGGCAGGACTATTAGGAGGCTAAGGGACAGACTTAGTGACCATCTGTATGATATAGACAAAGATCACAATACAAATGTAGCCAGACATTGGAATGTTGTACACTCCAAGGACATTTCCAGCCTATCCATACAAGGAATGGAGAAGATCGTGTGTCCGGTTAGAGGAGGTGACTGTCATGGTCTTACCTCTCTCCTGTCTCCTTCGTTTGACATGTGCTGGCGGCCATCTTGGTTTCTGGGTCTCTTGTAGCCTCCCACCCTGCGGCTCCTCCTTCCCACTGGGAGGAGCTGGATGCCTGGCTCATATACAAAGGAGGTCTGTGGCTTCAGTTCCTTGCTTGGTCCTCCTGTGTTCACATGCTTCTAAGACTGCTGCTGCTTCTGGTTCCGATCCTGGCTTCGTCTGACTTCCCTGCTGGTTCCTGATCCTGGCTTCGTCTGACTTCCCTGCTGGTTCCTGATCCTGGCTTCGTCTGACTTCCCTGCTGGTTCCTGATCCTGGCTTCGTCTGACTACCCTTCTGGTTCCTGACCTCTGGCTTCGCAAGACTCTGCTTCGGTTTCACCATCCGTTTGGACTTTTGCTTTACAGCTTGATTTTCAATAAAGCCTTCTTATTTTCACTTACCTCTTGTTGTACGTCTGGTTCATGGTTCCGTAACAGTGACAAATTTAGGTTATTGTGTAAATGAGAGGTCTTCTGGATATTCCATTTAAATTCCAGAATACCTAGAGGACTTAACTTTGAATGGGACGTATCCCATTATTATGATTAACACCCCCAGTGCTCTATTTGCGTTCTCACGGTCCCCTCCTTTCTATATACTCCTCTACTACATACTTGAAGGTCCACCTTAACCTAATAATTTCTTGTAGTTAGATCCATGTGACATTAACGTATAGTGACTATTCACCAGACACGGATATATCTATGCTGTTCTCACCTAATAGCTGTTTATTGATGTTGACTTGATTTTCAATAAAGCCTTCTTATTTTCACTTACCTCTTGTTGTACGTCTGGTTCATGGTTCCGTAACATTAGGACCAAGCCATGAATTTTGACGATACAGGGCCATCCTCGCTACCCACTCTGGTTGCCAGACTTGATCAGCAGGATCACCTGTTGGGTCAGTTCGCCGTGGCGTTGCAAACCCTGCTTGAACGCACGGCTCATTTCGCTCCCGTTGCCGATGGGTCGGTTGTCGCTCCTGGGCCCGCTCCTACTGCCGCTCCGGTTGTTGCGCCAGAGTCTACCCCGACACCTGTTGTTGCGCCTGCGGTGTTTCGGGGTATGACCGGTTCTGCCCCCCTTCCACAGCGATTTGGGGGAGAGCCAACTCAGTGCCGAGGTTTCCTTAACCAAGTGGGCATTTATTTCGAGTTGCTGCCACATGCCTTTCCCACTGAGAGATCAAAGGTGGGCTTCTTGATCTCGCTGCTCTCGGACAAGGCCTTGGCCTGGGCCAGCCCTTTATGGGAGAACAACAATCCGGTGGTTGCCGAGTTTTCCGGTTTTGTTGCTTCTCTTCGGAAGGTATTCGATGTGCCGGCTCGCGCCGCCTCTGCTGCGAAGCTCCTTATGTCCGTCAGACAGGGTTCACGATCCGTAGCCGAATATGCCATTGAGTTTCGTACCCTGGCAGCAGAGGTGGGCTGGAATAATGAGGCTCTGGTCGCTGCTTTCTCTCATGGTCTCTCGGATGCCTTGAAGGATGAGGTTGCAGCTAAGGACCTACCAGTGGAGCTCGAGGCTCTTATTTCTTTCCTGATTTTGATTGACACCAGACTCAGGGAGGCCTCCTAACAGTTTTTGCGCCTACGTTTGCTGTCCCACCCGTGCCTCCCTCTCCTCCCACGCCTCCTGGGGTTGACTTGTCTGGGGGTGAACCCACGCAGCTGGGGTTTGCTCGCCTGTCCGAGGGGGAGAGGGTACTCCGGAGACGCGAGGGCCGATGCATGTACTGTGGTCTCGGTGGGCATTTTCGGTTGGCATGTCCGAACCGTCCGGGAAACGCTCGCACCTGAGATCCTGTCGGGGGCAGATCTTGGGTGGAGTCTCCTCGTCCCCGGTTTCCCGTGTTGATAAACCACTGATCACTGTTGTCCTCTCCTGGGTCGGGGGCTCGGTGACGACCCAGGCGTTGGTGGACTCTGGTGCTGGTGGTTTTTTCATTGATAGTGAGTTCGCTGCCGCCAATTCCATTCCTCTGCAGGCTCGAGGTTCCCCGCTGGCTCTAGAGGCGATAGACGGCAGACCCCTCCAGCCGTCACACGTGACTCATGAGACCCTTCCAGTGGGGATAGCCATTGGTGCCATTCACAGAGAGTCGGTCTGCTTCCAGGTTATTTCGTCTCCACACTACTCGGTGGTCTTGGGGTACCCCTGGCTCCAGAAGCATAATCCAACATTCGACTGGAGATCGGCCGAGATCCTCTCATGGTCACCACAGTGTGGGGCTAGTTGCATCCATGGGCCTGTCAAGTTGCTGTGTACTTCCTCGGATTCTCTGTTGCCTCCTGAATACGAGGAGTACCGGGATGTATTCGATAAGGTGCGCGCAATTGCCCTACCTCCGCACCGCCCATACGATTGTGCCATAGAGTTACAACCTGGTGCCGTTCCTCCTCGCGGCAGGGTCTATCCACTGTCGGTTGCGGAGAATGAGGCCATGGAGGAGTACGTGATGGAGGCGCTGTCCCGTGGTCACATTCGCAAATCCTCGTCCCCGGCAGGGGCTGGATTTTTCTTTGTGAAAAAGAAGGGCGGTGAGTTGAGGCCTTGCATCGATTACAGGGGCCTTAATCGCATCCCGATCAAGAACGCTTACCCGATACCCTTGATTTCCGAGCTGTTCAATCGCCTTAAGGGGGCCACGGTCTTTACCAAACTCGACCTGAGGGCGGCATATAACCTGGTAAGGATCAAGGCGGGCGATGAGTGGAAGACCGCGTTTAACACCAGGACCGGTCATTATGAATCCTTGGTTATGCCCTTTGGGTTGTGCAATGCGCCCGCAGTCTTTCAGGAATTCATCAACGATGTTTTCCGTGACCTGTTGCAGCAGTGTGTGGTGGTCTATTTGGATGACATCTTGGTATACTCTGAATCCATGGAGGCCCACATTCTGGATGTCAAGCGAGTGTTGCAACGGTTACGAGAGAACAAGCTGTTCGGTAAGCTTGAGAAATGCGAATTTCACCGATCCCAGGTAACCTTCTTAGGTTACATCATTTCCGCTGAGGGGTTCTCCATGGACCCTGAGAAGGTTTCGGCTGTCTTACAGTGGCCTCAGCCCAGTGGTCTTCGTTCCTTGCAGCGCTTTTTGGGCTTCGCCAATTATTATCGGAAGTTCATCAGGGACTTCTCCATGCTGGCTAAGCCTCTCACGGATCTGACCAGGAAGGGCAGTAATTCCCAGGTCTGGCCGCTCGAGGCCATCCGGGCTTTTGAGGCCCTAAAATCCGCCTTTGTGTCGGCTCCGATTCTGTCTCATCCCAACCCTGGGTTGCCCTTTGTCCTCGAGGTGGACGCGTCTGAGACGGGAGTAGGCGCCCTTCTGTCTCAGCGTAGAACACCAGAGGGTCCGCTGCTTCCTTGTGGGTTTTACTCCCAGAAACTGTCACCCGCGGAGTGCAACTATCAGATTGGTGACAGGGAGTTATTGGCCATAGTGCAGGCTCTCAAAGAGTGGAGGCACTTGCTCGAGGGCTCGGTGGTTCCGGTTCTCATCCTGACGGACCACAAGAATCTGACCTACCTTTCGGAGGCCAAGAGATTGACACTACGGCAGGCCAGATGGGCTCTGTTCTTGTCACGTTTTAATTACGTGGTCTCCTACCTACCCGGTTCCAAGAACATCCTTATCACGGCAGTACTCCGAGCTGTCCAGGGAGGAATCTATACCGACTTCGGTCATACCTCTGAATCAGATCCTGGCCGCCATTCGCACCAGCCTGACCTCTCCCCTTGGTGAGCAGATTTTGGCGGCTCAATCTGGTGCTCCCTCTGGGAGACCCAACGGCAGATGTTTTGTGCCTGAGGAGTTGCGCACTCGGTTGTTGCGAACCTACCATAACTCCAAGACCGCGGGGCATCCTGGTAAGAATCAGCTGTCCTGGGCTGTTTCACGTCTGTTCTGGTGGCCTTCCCTACGTTCCGACATCGCCGCATATGTAGCGGCATGCTCCGTTTGTGCCCAAAGTAAGTCCCCTCGGCACCTTCCGTTGGGCCTGCTGCAACCCATAGCCACCGGGGAGCGCCCATGGTCACACCTGGGGATGGATTTCATTGTGGACCTCCCTGCATCCCGAGGCCAATACGGTCATTCTCATGATTGTGGATCGGTTTTCCAAAATGTGCCACTGTGTTCCTCTCAAGAAGTTACCCTCTGCACAAGAGTTGGCCACGATTTTTGCCTGGGAGGTCTTCCGGTTGCACGGTTTGCCCAAGGAGATAGTGTCGGATCGGGGGAGTCAGTTTGTGTCCAGGTTCTGGCGCGCCTTTTGCTCCCAGTTGGGGATTCATCTCTCCTTCTCCTCGGCCTACCACCCTCAGTCCAATGGGGCCGCAGAACGATCCAATCAGGCCTTGGAGCAATTCCTTCGTTGCTATGTCTCCGATCACCAGGACAATTGGGTTGACCTCCTGCCTTGGGCTGAGTTTGCCAGGAACACGGCGGTGAACTCATGGCCAATTATGGGTTCCAACCTGCCGTGTTACCGGAGGCATTTTCTCCCCAGGATATTCCGGCTGTGGAGGATCACCTTTCCGTCCTACGCGCCTCTTGGTTACAGATCCAGAAGTCCCTTGAGGTCTCTGCGCAGCGCCAGAAGCTCCAGGCTGATCGCAGACGAGCGCCTGCTCCTTCCTACCAGGTCGGAGACCGTGTATGGTTGTCCACTCGCAACCTCAACCTTCGAGTGCCCACTCCCAAGCTGGCTCCTCGCTTTGTTGGTCCCTTCCGAGTGCTTCGCAGGGTAAACCCGGTAGCCTATGCCCTTGCGCTTCCTCCTGGCATGCGGATCTCCAACGTGTTTCATGTCTCCCTATTGAAGCCACTGGTGTGCAATTGCTTCACTTCCTCGGTTCCTCGGCCTCGTCCGGTCCAAGTGGGCAATCATGAGGAGTATGAGGTGAGCAATATCCTGGACTCACGCCTGGTCCGCGGTCGGGTGCAGTTTTTGGTCCACTGGCGTGGTTATGGTCCAGAGGAACGTTCCTGGGTTCCCTCCGCAGATGTCCATGCTCCTGCCTTGCTCCGAGCCTTCCACGCACGCTTCCCTCAGAAACCGTTTTTTGCACCGCGGAGGAGGGGCCCTTGAGGGGGAGGTACTGTCATGGTCTTACCTCTCTCCTGTCTCCTTCGTTTGACATGTGCTGGCGGCCATCTTGGTTTATGGGTCTCTTGTAGCCTCCCACCCTGCGGCTCCTCCTTCCCACTGGGAGGAGCTGGATGCCTGGCTCATATACAAAGGAGGTCTGTGGCTTCAGTTCCTTGCTTGGTCCTCCTGTGTTTACATGCTTCTAAGACTGCTGCTGCTTCTGGTTCCGATCCTGGCTTCGTCTGACTTCCCTGCTGGTTCCTGATCCTGGCTTCGTCTGACTTCCCTGCTGGTTCCTGATCCTGGCTTCGTCTGACTACCCTTCTGGTTCCTGACCTCTGGCTTCGCAAGACTCTGCTTCGGTTTCACCATCCGTTTGGACTTTTGCTTTACAGCTTGATTTTCAATAAAGCCTTCTTATTTTCACTTACCTCTTGTTGTACGTCTGGTTCATGGTTCCGTAACAGTGACAAATTTAGGTTATTGTGTAAATGAGAGGTCTTCTGGATATTCCATTTAAATTCCAGAATACCTAGAGGACTTAACTTTGAATGGGACATATCCCATTTTTATGATTAACACCCCCAGTGCTCTATTTGCGTTCTCACGGTCCCCTCCTTTCTATATACTCCTCTACTACATACTTGAAGGTCCACCTTAACCTAATAATTTCTTGTAGTTAGATCCATGTGACATTAACCGTATAGTGACTATTCACCAGACACGGATATATCTATGCTGTTCTCACCTAATAGCTGTTTATTGATGTTATCTATTTATCAATAGTCCTTTTTCCACATATACATATATTTAAGGTGTTTGCAGCATATTCTCTCCGAGCCTGTTCGAATTTATAGTCTACTTAATGCATTAATTTTCCTTATTTCATTATCCATTTAACATGTCCGGATGTTTTGACAGACACGCACAACAGCCAATTCATTCAATGAATGACTATATATACATGTTATACGTGTCTGTCCTTCGGGGGTTCTACTAATTGGAGTCCCTACAACTTAGTTACATGTTTTCATACACTTGTATGTTCTTTTATATACATACTATAAAGGACTCCACTATTTGTATGTTTTTTAAAACTTTTTATTTTTTATTTTTAATAAGGTATGCTCCTTTAGGCATGAGGTATACCCACCCACTTCTTTCCTTATGGATTCTAGTGGGCGGATCGGGTTATCTGCACACCATGTTGCAATATACACCAACCAAAAATATATATGAATTTATCTTATCCTGATTATGTGTCAGTCAGTAATATTAGATCACAACACATATATTCTAATCCACTTGAGTTTGATATATCCATTATATTCAAAACTATGGACATATGGAGCGCATTGATCACTGTTATTTAATCTATGTGTCTTTACCATTATGTGCCCTTATAGTCCGTAATCGTTGATTTCATCCGGCTTTTCAGGATCCTTTATCTATTTTGTCGATTAGATTGTTTCATGTATATACACCTATATACACTTGTCTAATAGAACCAGGAAGGCTCCCCCCCTTTTGTTGTATATGTTTCTTTTACATATGCTTTTACCTTTGTTCGGGTGTAGCTCTACATATTAGTGTTCTATTAGTGTTCTATTCTGGATTCCTATATGTTCGGCATATACACTGTACGAACAGATAATCGATTGTAATACGAGATATTTGCTCATATATGTGCTTTTGTCTCTTTACCTACCATATGAGTTAGTAGCATGCACACTATTGCTATTTTGCTATTTCATTTGCATATATGTGTATGCGTCTATACTTATATTTATCCATGTATTGCATCATTATCTCACTCTATATGTACATGATAGTACACATACATGTTCCCATTCTCTTTATATTTTTTTATATTTTTTATATTTATTTTTGCCCATGCCTCAACAGTGCATAACTGACTTCTCGTTTTTTTACTTATATTGTGTGTGGTTTTAAGGTTGACATCTGCATATCCATAGTTTTTCATACTATGTATGAAAAAGCTCTCTATATATATTAATATACACTGGTTACCACACACCACAGTATGTCATATGTATTTTTCATATATGGAAGTTAGACTTGCACATTACCATTTTCATTGTAACTGTATTCATATTTCATATTAGGTCATGATTTAATTCTTACCTTTCACTTTATTAACATTTCTACATTCACTTTTTTCATTTTTTTACATTCAACAAGTATTTTACTTTTTTTACTTTTTTTCACTTTTTTTAATTTTTTTTGTATTCTTTTCCACTTTGACACCTATACATATCTATTTGACGACACACTGTATATGTGTGTTTCACATACATGCATGTGTTGCACTTATAATACGTATGTGCAGGTAACACGTCTTTGCATATTTGATATGTATTTTTTATATATAGGTTTTACATAAATTAATTTATCATTTGAGGTCTTGCATTTTGTAAAGTTTTGCAGGGTTACCTTCTATATATAAATTTACACATCTAAAAGATAGCTATATACACATATTTGTATACATATTCACACATTCTCTTTTCACTGTAATCTTTTACTTCACATTTTCTTTTTTCACCTACACCAATGGTTTAGGTTGAGAGAATGTACACCAATCTAGATTGGGCGTGTTTTCCACCAATTGGCCCATTTTCATGATTGGGGGATGGTGGTCATATGTTCGGTGCGGTTACCATATAAATTTTATTATGTTTTAAATGTACATCATCCATGACTAAGCACTAACAGTGTGCGAAACGCGTCGGCTGTCCCATCTTGTGACTGTACTTTTTGGATTTGCATGTCCAGTTTTTATTAATAAAGACTACTTCTTTAAGTTCCTTTGGAGTGCGGCTGTCCATTCATCTCCACTTTTTCCATGTTTGCCTTGTGCATTGCCAGCACCTTGGACTCCTGAGAGGTTCCTCAAATTGTCTGCAGAGATCCACCTGGAGCGTTGATTCCTTTTCCATGGTTTTAAGGTCACATTGAAATTTGGCAGTTCATTTTTGGCCAAGGAATTACGGACAGCAGCACCACCTTAATCTTCTTCATTGGATTGATATCAGTTTAAAAAAGGCTTTTCAGTTGGCTTTACCAGCAGAAGTAGTAGCCTCAAAATACTGTGGTCTGTTTTTCAGAAAAAAAGCTGGCATTGCTGGTGTGCCTTATTCCTCCTCCTCCACTAATCCCACCATAACCCTTGAAACAACTTTAAACTGCAACTTGAGCACATTTCTAGCTAGCTAGCTACAGCAGCAGGAAAGATAATAGCGACACCCAACTCTTCCTTGGTTCCCTATATCGTCTTGATCTATCTCTAAGAATTTATCTTCACTTACCTATCATAACAAATGTATCTTAACCACTTCAATACAGGGCTTTTATACACACCTCATTACCGGGCCTATTCTGGCACTTCTCTCCTACATGTAAAAATCATTATTCTCTTGCTAGAAAATTACGCAGAACCCCCAAATATTATATATGTTTTTTTAGCAGACACCCTAGGGAATAAAACGACGGTCATTGCAACGTTTTATCTTGCACGGTATTCGCGCAATAATTTTTCAAACGCCCTTTTTTTGGAAAAAAATTGTTTCATGAATTAAAAAAATAACAAAACAGTAAAGTTAGCCCAATTTTTTTGTATAATGTGAAAGATTATGTTACACCGAGTAAATAGATACCTAACATGTCACGCTTTAAAATTGCGCATACTCATGGAATGGCGCCAAACTTCGGTACTTAAAAATCTCCATAGGCAACGCTTTAATTTTTTTTTACAGGTTACCAGTTTAGATTTACCGAGGAGATCTAGTTCTAGATTTGTTGCTGGCACTCTAACGCACGCGGCGATACCTCACATATGTGGTTTAAACGGCGTTCACATATGTCGGCGGGACTTACGTGTGCGTTCGCTACTGCGCGCGAGCTACCGGGGACAGGGGCGTTTTAATTTTATTTTTTATTCTTTTATTTATTTTTTTACTTATTTTTTTCTTTTTTACACTTCTTTTCTAATTTTTTATTTTTTTTTACTTTTATTCCTATTACAAGGAATGTAAACATCCCTTGTAATAGGAATGTGTGTGACAGGTCCTCTTTATGAAGAGATGCGGGGTCAATAAGACCCTGCATCTCTCCCCCAGGCTGGAAACCATGAGATCGGTGAAAAAAAATTCACTGATCTCATGAATACTGTTGCTTACTAGCCGCAATCGCGGCTTTGTTTACTTACGGGGACCCGGGCGTGACGTCATCACATCGCGCCCGGGTCCTCCGACGGTCATAGAGATGACTGGTGACCATCTGGTCACCAGTCATCTCTATGCTTCCTGCGAGCGCCGGACGATTCTTTCTCCGGGCCCCCGATGGCACGGGAGAGCCCGGAGAAGCACCGGATGGTGGCGGGAGGGGGGGATGTCCCCTCCCGCCGCCTGTAAGAACGATCAAGCGGCGGAACCGCCGCTATGATCGTTCTTATGCTGCGCAGAATCGCCGGCAGAACAAAAGGATATCTGGATGATGCCTCTGGCTGCAGGCATCATTCAGATATTCACCCGCAAAGCCCAGGACGTCATTTGACGTCCACCCAGGATGGGAGATCCCATCTGTGGACGTCAAATGACAATGGGCGGGTATTGAAGTGGTTAACTCTTAAAATAATTTAAGCACTCATTTTTTCCTGCCATGCCATCTCTCCTTTTGTTCTCAGGAAGAGAACTTACAGTGAAAAAATGATTAGTTGAGTGAAGGAAGGAAGGGTAAGGTTAGGGCCTTTGACCATCCTTAAGAATGCCTTACTCCCATCAGATGACACCAACTATGCAGAAAGTGGGCATCAGTTGCCCCCAGGAGCTGCAAAAAAAACTACTGTACACTATTGTCCTAGCTATTTGTGCTACAACACCTCCCATATAATTTACCAGAAAGTTCCTAGCCTGAGTGGCCCCAAAATTTTCCCATCTGCCATTTCATTCTTCTATTCTTCACTTATGTTTTTTTAATACATATTTTTTTATTCTATTTTTTATTTCAATGTGATGGCCGTTCATAGCAGAGACCAGACATGTCTGCAATTCTTTATTAAAAAAAAATGCTTTATAACAAAAATTCCTGCACTTAAAAATGTGCTTAGGATCCTCCTCATTCTGACACATTTTGTCATAAAAGACTTTGGACCTAAAAGTCTTGGAACGTATCGGGAGTCTAATCACATTTTCTGAACTAGATCCACTGAGGGTTTATGCAGAGTCACTGATCTATTTGGACTAGCACTGGCAGGTAGGAGACACAGCTCACAGTCCATTGATTGCAGCCAACAGCATCTGCCACATCTATCATACGCGCTATACGCGTCCAACTTTCTGCACCTTAAAATTTTAGTGTTCTAATGTTATTTTAGTGAATTTATTTTATGATACAACACCATGTGGAGTGTATTGTTATATAATGTGGGATGAGCTGAGGTTGTGTCTGGCACTACAAGAAGAAGTAATTGATAACAAAGCTCTTCCTGACCTTAAACTGCAGTAAGGTCACATTTTTTCCCGGTAAGTTTGTTTGGAGCACAGGTGTTGAGGACGTTTTGTTTGTAACATCGACACAAGTGTATAACGAAACATGAAAATTAAGGGGATACGTAAATTTGAGACTGAAACTGCAGTAAGGTCACATTTTGTCCATTGAGTTTGTTTGGAGAACAGATTTTGTGCACATTTTGTTTGTAAAACTGATACAAGTATATGAAGAAACATTGATTAAGAGGATACATGAATCTGGATGCTGTGGATTTTATTTTGTGTGTTTAAAAGACTTTACTTTGACACAAAGTTAATTAAATCAGAGATTGTTGTATCTAAAATGGAATTCATCACATTATCCTGGTAAAAATTGGCTTTTTATACATAAGATATACAGAACGTACAGTGTATATACTATTTAGTTGATTATAGATATATAGGCACATTTAATAAGTATATTGCTTTTTTTAAATAGCATTTTTTGTATTTTTTCTCCCAAGCACACAGCAGCCTTTTTTTGTTATATGTATTTAGGTGGAAGGATAGGAAGCCACACAAATTTAAGCAATCCTATGGCTATAGGCTGTCCATCCTCTCTCAAATAAGATTGCCCCCCCCCCTGAAAAAAAGCAGGTGTAAAGGAAAAGGTAGAAGTTCTCCAATGGATGTAGAAGGTGGCAAGCATTGCTGGTGTGCCCTCTTATTTCTCCTCCCCCTTCACTTTTCCCTCCCCTTCTCTGACATCATCTTTTCCTCCTTCACTTACACCCCTATAACCTCCTTCTACTCCTCCAGCATCTCCCCCTCCGTATATATTTTCTCCAATCCCACCATGCCTCTGCCAAAATATACCAATCTTGCCTTCCATCGTCATGTGGAACATTCTTTTTTTTATTTTCTCCACTTCCTTAAATCTGCCTTCAATGCTTTAACATATCAGAGAGACTGTCTGGAGGCTAGCATAAGCTGTCATAGAATAAAGGTTGCACTCTGTTTGTATCAGATTTCAGAGAAATCCAACCACTTGTAGTCTGTTGTATCTGAGGAGTTGTTGGGCATACTGTAAGTGGCATAACATGAGCAAAGAGCATAGCAGCAATGCTCATGGTACAGTAGCAGCAAGGACACATGTGCCCCTGAATCAAACCTAGCAAAACACTGCAGCAGAAAGTCTATAGCAAAAGTTTTGATGTGATCAAGCAAGAAAATATTTACTGTAACTCCTACAGCAACAAAAAAAAACACCTATACAATTTTTACATGTTTTATTATTAACATAATTAAAAAAATGTACACTTTTTTTTACATTTTTTAAATTTTTCCTTGTAAGGCTGTCCCTGGTCAAGCAAATTGGGTAAATGTATTAACAGCTGGGAGTGATGCTGCTTGGGGGGACCCAACTGGATTTTGTGTGGTAGTCACACTTAAAATACCAATTGCCTGCAAGAATGATTTAGAAATATGCATTTCCTAGACAGTCCAGTAAGAACAACCACTTACATATTTAGATTTCAAACACCCAGCTATCCCAGAAGGCAGTGGTGAAGCATGATGATATCACCCACATCTCCCTGAAGCTTTTTTTATTTTAAATCTCCTTTACAGGCAATTTGACTTTGTGGGTGGGGCTTTCAGTTGAGTGCACCTTCCATTTCCATGTAAGGTCCGCTTTTGACAATTGGGAAACATGCCCTGTGAAAAAACATACTGTATGCAGCTTTTTATCATTGTATTGAACCTACACTTTTATAGTGCATTATGGTTACTAGTCATGTGCAATTCGTTTAGTTCCGAATAATTTTTTTAATTAATTTTGACAAATTAGTTAATTCCGAAATTTCGAATTTCCGAAATTTAGAATTTCCAAATTTTTTAATTTCCAAATTTTTTAATTTGAAAATTCAAAAATTAAAAGTTGGAAAATGGAAAATCAAATTCGAAAATTCAAAATTCAAAAAACTGAAAATTCGGAAATTGGGAAATTGGAAAATTGTAATCTCGAATTTTGGGAAATTGGAAAATTCAAAAATTCAAAGTTAGGAAATTCATAGGGTTAGGGTGTTAGGGTTAGTGGTTAGGGTTATGGTTAGGGTGTTAGGTTTAGAGGGTTAGAGTTTAGGGTTAGGGTGTTAGGTTTAGAGGGTTAGTGTTTAGGGTTTAGGGTTTAGGGTTAGTGGTTAGGGTTAGGGTTTAAGGTTAGGGTGTTAGGTTTAGAGGGTTAGGGTTATGGGTTAGGGTTAGGGGTTGGGGTTAGGGGTTATGGTTAGCATTTAGAGTTTAGGGTTAGGGGTTATGGTTAGGGTTTAGGGTTTACGGTTAGGGTTATATGGTTAGAGTTAGAGGGTTAGGGTCTAGAGTTTAGAGGGTTAGGATTAGGGCTTAGGGGTTAGGGTTTGGGGTTAGGGTTAGTGGTTAGTGGTTAGGGGTTAGGGTTAGGGTTTAGGGTTAGTGTTTTAGGTTTAGAGAGTTAGGATTAGAGAGTTAGGGTTAAAGGGTTAGGGTTAGTGTTTAGGGTTAGAGGTTAAGGGTTAGAGGGTTAGGGTTATGGGGTCAAGGTTAGAGGATTAGGGGTTAGGGGTTGGGGTGAGGGGTTAGGGTTAGGGGCTAGGATTAGCGGTTATGGTAAGGGTTAGAGGGTTAGGGTTAAAGATTAGGGTTTAGGGTTAGGGCATTAGGGGTATGGTTAGGGTTAGAGGGTTAGGTTAGGGTTAAGGTTAGAGAGTTAGGGTTAGAGGGTTTACGGTTAGAGGGTTAGGGTTAGTGTGTTAGGGTTAGGGTGAGGGTTAGGGTTAATGGGTTAGGGTTAGTGTTAGAGGGTTAGGGTTGAGGTTTAGGGGTTAGGGCTAGGGCTAGGATTAGGGGTTAGGGGTCGGGGTTAGGGTTTCCCCTTGAAGACTAAGGTTAGGACTCAGGAATTGGAATAGGGACCTCCCCGAGGTCAAAGGTCAAAAGGCAGGTTTCCAGAGGTCAATGGTCACAAGGCATGGCTGACCCACCCCACACCAAAGTGTACTGCCTACCTCAACTAAGCCAGGAATGAACAAGTCAGAATACCGAAATTTTGGAAATTTCGAAAATTAGGAATGTCAAAATTTCATAAATTCGAAATTCTATATTTTGGAAATTTGGAGATTAGGTATTGGAATTTCCATTCAAATTTGTCTATTAGTGAACGTAACGAACACTAATTCATCCGAAGTTACGAATTATCCAAAATAATGAATGCAGGATCTAGACGAATGGAATGTGACTATCTAATAAAAATAAATAATAATGATAAAAACTTTTTATTATTATTATTTATTAATTAGTTCTATTCTATTTATTTAGATGTTCCATTCGTTATTTCGGATAATTCAGATAAATTTGTATTTGTGACATTCACGTACTCCCAAATTTGAAAGGAAATTCTAATACCTGTAATTTAATAGTTATTATTAGTTAGTTATTATTTGGATTTTTACTGATTTTCTTAATTTTTTTTCCCGATTTTCCAAAATTCAAAATTCCAAAATTTAAGAAAATTTGAAATTTGGAAACTGGATTTTCGAATTTTTGAATTTCCGAATTTCCGAATTTTTGAATTTCCGAATTTCCCTGCCCCCCCACCACCCAGTTCTCACAGCCGGCGCAATCACTACACTGAGGTGCGGCAGCCGAGAGATGATATATCTCACTGTCCAACCCCCATTGCAGCATGTTTTTTTTACAATCATTGCCATCCACTTTCACATGTATCCACTCCAGTGATAGAGCCATACCTAAATGAACTCTACCTAAGTATAGCAGCTCCATCCCCACCTGGCTAGTGACAGTCCCCACCTGGCAAGTGACAGTCCCCACCTGGCAAGTGACAAGCTACATCTGATGGCAAGTGACATGGCAAAAGACACACTCAGGGTTCCCACTGATTCTGCTTTACGGTGAGTTGAACTATTTATTTTTTATTACAATGTAATAATAGTAATTATGCGTTTCAATCATCCTGACACCATAACAACCATGGTGCTGTGATGATTGAATCGCCGACACCAGCCATTTTCCCCAACAAATCTCCAGCGAAAAAATAACGCATCCCCCCCCCCCCCGGGCCTTAGCATAATTTTATTCCACGCAGCCGGTTCCCAGTGTCAAAAAGGTTGGGGGCCGTTGACCTAGAGGACCTAGAGAGAAGGCGAGGAAAGCAGAAAAACAGGAAAAGAGGGTGTAGGTAAGAGAAAATGGGAGAGGGGGGAAGGGGATAACTCGGACTAAGGAGCCCGAAAGGGAAAAATCGGACAAGGCCCAAAAAAGGTGATTGGAGTGACGGGAACTCATAAGAGATGCACGGTTCCAAAACCTTGAGAAATTTGGCATGTGAGTCATTTACAATACTGGACATTCGTTCATGAGGCATTATAGCGGTTATACGTGTCTTCACCCCCTGGAAGGCTACATTTTGGGTCTTCCCAACATGTAGCTATAGTCCATTTAGCTGCAATAAAGAGATATGTGGCCAGCTTCTGCTGTGATGCGTATAAGCCAGGTGTTAGACAATGTAATAGGGCTAACTTAGCGTGCCTATGGACTATTAGATGGAAAAGGGTCTGAAGTAAGCCAAAAGCCCTAGACCAGAACCCCACTAGTCACGGGCAGGACCACCAGGTATGCATGATATCCCCCCACTGTCCACAGTTGCAGAAACAACTATCACTACTCCTTGGGAAAGCATGAGCTATACGGACAGAACCCCAATACCATAGGAGTAGGACCTTAAATGCTGCTTCTAGTGTATTTGAATTAAAGGAGCATTTGGCCATCCAGGCCTTACCCCAGTCTTCTAGGTCTATGGGGGATTGGAGGTCCCTTTCCCATTGGGTTATGTAAAAGAGGGATGCTGATTTCGGGTGTTCATTCAAAGATGTATGAATGGCCGAAATTAGGCCAGGGGCCCCAGGGGAATGCTGATATGCATGTTTGAAGAAAGTCTTTTGAAATTGGTAATTGGACGTGTGGCTTAGGGCAACAATCCAGTGTTTCAATTGAAGAAAGCGGTAGTGCTCCCTGACCGGTGCGCCGTGTGTTTCCCGGATTGGTTCCTAGGATAACAAAGAACAGGAGAAAAATATGTTTTGGACCCGTGTATAGCTGTGAGACAGCCATTAAGAGAATGCCTGAGGCTCCTCAAGGTCTGGGGGAAAAAGAGGATTGTGCGTGATAGGAAGTAGTGGCAAAAAAGGAGGACATCAAGTTGCCAGAATAACGAACTGAATCCCATATCCACAGACCATGCAACAGCATGGGGCTTAGGGAAGCGGGGCATAATGTATGAGGGAGCCAAAGCAGAGCTTGTAGTGAGGATGAATCGCAGTTGGGCAATTCGGTTAAAAATCCACGCATGCTCAGAATCAAGTCTACGCATGCTTGGAAGCATCGAACTTCATTTTCTTTCAGCATGTCGTTGTGTTTTACGTCACCGCGTTCTGACACGATCGGTTATTTAACCGATGGTGTGTGGGCGCGACGGACCATCAGTCAGCTTCATCAGTTAACCGATGACAACGGTCATTCAGACCGTTCTCATCCGATGGACTGATCGTGTGTACGAGACTTAACACCCAAAGAGGGGCATCCGAAGCATAGTCAATGGGGAGATCTGTGCCACTGCATAGTATTTAAAGACATTAGGGACCCCCAGATCTCCTTGCAGCCTATGGGTATAAAGAGTAGATCTAGGGACTCTAGGACATTGGAGTTTCTCAAATTTGAATCATGTGATGGTATTAATATATGTACTAATAAAGAGATTTGTTTTTAGATTAAATGTTTAGTGTGTAATTTGCTGAGAGGTTGTGGGACTTACAAAAATTGTTATATAATTTGTTTTAGTTCAATCCATCTATGGCCAGCTTTAGTCTTTCAAATCAATGTATTTTTTTATGACATACAGTGGGGTTTGAAAGTTTGGGCACCCAAGGTAAAAAAGGAAAGATGGAAAAATCTCCAAAAGGCATCAAATTACAGATTAGACATTCTTATAATATGTCAACAAAAAGTTAGATTTTATTTCCATCATTTACACTTTCAAAATTACAGAAAACAAAAAAATGGTGTCTGCAAAAGTTTTGGCACCCTGCAGAGTTAATATCTTGTACTTCCCCCTTTGGCAAGTATCACAGCTTGTAAAGTCTTTCAATTCTTGTTTGAGGTATCTTTGCCCATTCTTCCTTACAAAAGTCTTCCAGTTCTTTGAGATTTCTGGGCTGTCTGTCACGCACTGCTCTTTTAAGTTCTATCCATAGATTTTCAATTATGTTGAGGTCAGGAGGTGGTGAAGGCCATGGCAAAACCTTCAGTTTATGCCTCTTGATGTAATCCCCCGTGGATTTTGAGGTGTGTTTAGGATCATTATGCATTTGTAGAAGCCATCCTCTCTTTAATTTCAGCTTTTTCACAGATGGCATCAAGTTACCATCAAAAATTTGGTGAAATTTTATTGAATCCATTTTTCCTTCTACTCGTGAAATGTTCCCTGTGTCACTGGCTGCAATACAACCCCAAAGCATGATTGATCCACCCCCATGCTTAACAGTTGGACAGAGGTTCTTTTCATTAAATTCTGTGCCCTTTCTTCTCCAAACGTAGCTTTGCTCATTCCGGCCAAAAAGTTCTATTTTAACCTGCATCAGGCTTGTCTATATGTTCATTTGCAAAGGTCAAACGCTGATTTTTGTGGTGAGGACGTAGAAGAGGTTTTCTTCTAAAGACTCTTCCATGAAGACCATATTTGTACAAGTATCTCTTTATAGTAGAATAGTGTAGCACAACTCCAGTGTCTGCCAGATCTTTCTGGAGGGATCGTGCAGTCAAACGTGGGTTTTGAATTTCTTTTCTCACAATCCTGCGAGCTGTTCTGTCTGATATTTTTCTTGGTCTTCCAGATCTTGCTTTAACTTCCACTGTTCCTGATGACTGCCATTTCTTAATTACATTCCGAACAGAAGATATTGACACGTGAAAATGCTTTGCTATCTTCTTTTAGCCTTCTCCAGCTTTGTGAGCGTCAACTATTTTTAGTTTCAGTTTTCTAGACAACTGCTTAGACGAACCCATGGTGCTGATTGTTGGGGCAAGGTCAGATGAGTCTGGGCATTTAAAAGCTTTGAGATTGACATCACCTGGTCTTCCCAGACGATGATTGAGAACAATCCATGACACTGGCAGGTCTCATCTTTGCAAAGGGGGCAGTGCATGCTAAAAATTCTGCAGGGTGCCCAAACTTTTGCAGACGCCATTTTTTTGTTTTCTGTCATTTTGAAAGTGTAAATGATGGAAATAAAATCTAACTTTTTCTGACATATTATAAGAATGTCTAATGTGTAATTTGATGCCTTTTGGAGATTTTTCCATCTTTCCTTGGCTTCGTTATGCACATTAATACAAATTTTTACCTGGGGTGTCCAAACTTTCGATCCCCACTGTAACCATTGGCCAAATGCATTTAATCACAATACCGACAAACAGACTAAACCCTCTAGGTACTTAAAATAGTTTTCCATATTTTCCAACACTTTCACATTCAAGGTTCATTTATACCATTTATGTTGAAATGCACTGATCAGCATTGCCCAGCAAAGTCACGACAAAAAGACAAAGCAATTTGCATTGTTACCATTGATGTCAGTTCACATCACTGCATTGCAGTGGTATGCACTGAAAAAACAGCTTTCAGCACAGCAGGCTGCCATAGAAACCACTGCATTAAAAAAAAACAGTGTGATGTGCTGTTTGGTGGGCACTGTGTCCTCCCAGTGCACACCAGCAGTCATGCATTTAGCATTACTGGTGGTGTGAATCAGTTATTCATTTCAAATGCTGAAAAGCAAAACAAGGTATTTCCTTAGTTGTACTGTCCATTTGCCTGATCCACATTACAAATGGCTGATGTTCATATACTTATTACATTTATTGCTTGATCATGGATGGGAATGTAGTTCAAGTCTTTGATAGTACTGCTAAACCTCAGCTTTCCTATCTTATTCATATTGCTTAGTTAAGGCTGGTATATCTATTATATTTTACTACATGTTTCAGGGGATTTAACTTTCATTCTGGTAATCACCTTGGCCTGCTGCGTATCAAGCTAACTCACATTCTGTAAATATTGTTAGCTGTATCTTGAGAAAAGAAAGAACAAAAGAATAGCACATGCTGTGTCAAACACCTTAGGGCCTACCTCTAATTTTGCAAGCTCCATTCTGTATTTGTGAGTATATCTTTAATAGCATATTTAGAATGTGCATTAGGAGTTCTGGGGTTGAATGCATGGGAGGACATGCAAGGAAATTGATTGATAATTAATATGAGCAGGAGGAGAAATTGCAATTAACAATGTCACATAACAATCCATAAATAAGTGCTTCCCACTGGGATACTCTTTTCTATATGCCATTAGAATTTAAAAGCAAGTCAGGTTGACCTGAATGGATAATTGAACTAACTGAAAGACATTGTGACTTTTAGCTTTGAAATTATTGGAGAGACAAATTGTGCACTCACCTTTCCTAAGATTAAAGAAATAGAACAATGTGCTCCCCGTTAACATATTTTTGCAAACATGTATCACATGCTATTCTTCAATTATATATTTCCTTTCTTCTTCCATTGACTCATTCAATTGTTCCGGCCTATAGCAAAGCTGCATAAACAAGCAGCAAAACAAATGATGAACTTAACATTAGAATGTGAAAGAAAACAAAGACTACATTCAGAGATAAGAAAGAATCTTTTAATGAAAAGCAGGAATAGTGCACAGGAACGGTGAAATTTGCAAAGCATGCCTGATCTTAACCTGTCCCCGATGAATAACAACGTACATTGTTGTAGCTCACAGGAGGCCTCTGATTTCTGCCAGCTTAAACAGAATGATTGGAAAGTGAATCATTTCCTGCAATTTAATTCATAGCTGAATTCAAAGTACAGAAAGATAAGGTCACACAGACAACGATCTGTCTCCAGAAAGCTATCAAAATTGTAATGCTGCTTTAGGAGGAAGCTTAATTGAAAGAAATGGGTTTTGATATTGGTATGAGACAAGACTGCAGAGTCGAGGAAGGCCAGCCACTATTGTTCACTGAATCCATAATGTGGTTATGTAGGAATTCTAATGATACAATGTGCATTCAAACTGTTTTAGATGTATGTTATTATATGGTATTAGATCAGTGAAACAGCTGCAGAATGAAAGCTCTTGTGTTGGGATATTTCCATGAAGAGGTAATCTGAAGCTCAAAGTCTAATAGTCTTCTAAATGAAGAAATTTGATATGTACCAATGCATAAAACATCTGCCCTAGCACCTAGCACACTGTGAGCCTTCAACATTTGTTTGCATGTTATGGAATCTATTCATATAATAAACTTAAAAGATATTTAAAACAACATCAAAGGTATGTCAGATAAGGCACCATATTCTCAATATATACTAAAGATCAGGGAAAATCGTTTTTTTAGCTTTGGTCTTTCAACGTTCCCAAGGATAATTGCCTTCCCTATGTGATCATGAAAATCAAATCTACTTAGAACACTTAAACCTATTAAACACCTTAGAGGAACATGTGAAACAGTCTGTTGAGAAAAAAAGGTAAAGTAAAAAGTTTTTTTAATGAATCTACTTTTAAAGTTGCTTTATAATTTTCCCCTTGCCAGCTGCTATTCTAGGATTTAGTTAGCATACAGGTTACTGATTTCCTTACCGTAGTAGTATAGCTCATATGCATACATTTTCCATCCTGTAGTTCCAACAATTGGTTCATTTGGTCACTTGCTAAGAATGAATTGTGTGATGTTGGAGGACATCCCCAGTGGAAATGTAATGTGGATGGAAACAGTAAAAGACAAAAGACTGTGCCAGATCCCTAAAAGACAAGCGACAGTAAGCCATGTAAACACTATATCCTCTTTTAGGGAAAGTATATAAGCTAAATAGACTATAGGAAGAAAACTGGTTGAAATTTACATTCAAAACATGAGCAGGATTCATAAAATATTTATGTGTGCTTGCATTCCACAGTAATCGTTCACTTTTTTCTCTCCTCAAAAAAACTGTTCTTTGGGATTAGAAATTCATAAATTGGGAGATTATGTCTATCTGCTCATCTCTTTAAGTCCTTGAACATGCTAGTTTATTGTCCATACACATTTCAGATTTCATGAGTTGAAACCACCTCAAAATCTGAACAAAGACGCTATATACCATAATTAAAGTGAAGTCACTTTGAAGTTGGGTACCTATATACCAGAGTTTTTTTAACTTTTATATCGGAGGACCTAAATAAGAAAATTGTTACTGTACTGGGACCCACAAATAAAATTTCCAAAATGTCAACAATACCAAACAATATCAGGAATATGTATTATTATTTTATGCCGTAGAAACAAATGCTCTTTATGAAACACTAATTGTATTAATTATAGGCTACATCTTAAATCGCAGCAGTATATAATTTGAAATATAGGCACATTGTGCTATATCACTTGCCACTAATTAGGCTATATTTACAGTACAGTCATGTGGAACCCCATCACAAATGCATCCCAAACCCGATTTGGACCCTGGCTCATATTTTACCTCCTTAACGCCAGCTGTACGCATATATGTGTCAGCATGGTGGCAGGCTTTATGCTGTGCTGCCACATATATACATTCACATGACATTGCTGTCTTGGGAGCACACTCAAGAGCATGCCCCTGCCCTGTGACCATGCTGTTACCAACTACCCCCAGTCACCCAACAACAATGCAGAAATTGTATAGTGGGCTACAGATCACGTAATCACTGTGCCAGCCAATCACAGTGTTTACATGATCAAGAGGCACATCTAACTCCTTCAGTGTTAGATGTCCTTCAGAATATTAGCATGCATTAGAAATGGAATTTACTCCAGAGAAAAAAACAATTATTCTGCCACTTTATAATACTGTGGTTCGCCTGCATCTGGAGTATTTCATCCAGTTCTGGTCACCAATCCTCAGAAAGGATGTGTTGCTCTACATAAAGATGGCCTAGGCTATAAGAAGATTGCCAATACCCTGAAACTGAGCAGCAGCATGGTGGCCAAGACCATACAGTGGTTTAACAGGATAGGTTCCACTCAAAACAGGCCTCGCCATGGTCAGCCCAAAAATTTGAGTGCACATGCTCAGCGTCATATCCAGATGTTGTCTTCGCGAAATAGACATATACGAGTGCTGCCAGCATTTCTGCAGGGGTTGAAAGGGTCAGACTGTCAGTGCTCAGACCATACGCTGTACACTGCATAAAATTGGTCTGCATGACTGTCTTCTTAGAAGGAAGCCTCTTCTAAAGATGATGCACAAGAAAGCCCGCAGTTTGCTAAAGACAAGCAGACTAAGACTGGAACCATGTCCTGTGGTCTGATGAGACCAAGATAAACGTATTTGGTGCAGATGGTGTCAAGTGTGTGTAGCGGCAACCAGGTGAGGAGTATAAAGACAAGTGTATCTTGCCTACAGTCAAGCATGGTGGTGGGAGTGTCATGTTCTGGGGCTGTATGAGTGTTGCCAGCACCGAAGAACTACAGTTCATTGAGGGAACCATAAATGCCAACATGAACTGTGATATACTGAAGCAGAGCATGATCCCCTCCCTTTGGAGACTGGGCTGCAGGGCAGTATTCCAACATGATAACGACCCCAAACACACCTCCAAGATGACCACTGCCTTGCTAAAGAACCTGAGGGTAAAGGTGATTGACTGGCCAAGCATGTCTCCAGACCCAAACCCTATTGAGCATCTGTGGGGCATCCTTAAACGAAGGTGGAGGACTGCAAGGTCTCTAACATTCACCAGCTCCATGATGTCATCATGGAGGAGTGGAAGAGGACTCTAGTGGCAACCTGTGAAGCTCTGGTGAACTCCATGCCCTAGAGGGTTAAGGCAGTGCTGGAAAATAATGATGGCCGCACAAAATATTGACACTTTGGGCCCAATTTGGCCATTTTCACTTAGGGGTGTAGTCACTTTTGTTGCCAGTGGTTTAGACATTAGTGGCTGTGAGTTATTTTGAGGGGACAGCAAATTTACACTGTTATACAAGCGGTACACTCGCTACTTTACATTGTAGCAAAGTGTAATTTCTTCAGTGTTGGCACACGAAAAAATATAATAAAATATTTACAAAAATGTGAGGTGTACTCACTTTTGTGAGATCCTGTATATCTTTAGAAAGATATTATTGTGTGAACATTAATTTACTACATACTGTTGTCTAAGTCCGAAATATTAAATATTACTATCCCATCAACCGAGGCGTTGAAGCGCTACCTCTTATTTCCTTTCCTCTTTGGCAACCAATTACCCTAAAATATTTGGGAGTTAACTTGACTGCCCAGTTATCAGATTTATTTAGACACAACTTTTTCTCTTTGTTAATTGCAAGTAAGATAAATCTACCTAGGTGGTCTCCAATTTGCCATTCATGGCTAGTCTAAATAAGTCAAGATCAAGATGAACATATTACCTCATATCTTGTTCCTCTTCCAAATGATTCCCATGGGGGTCCCTATACAATTTCTCATCTTACATTACATATGGAAAGGCAGATGTGTGAGAATCTCTTGAGATGTTTTATATAGAACTAAACGAATGAGAGGTTTGACATTGCCCAATTTTAAATTATATTATTATTATGTGATTGCCTTAACTAAAGTGCATTGCAGACTGGAAACAACCTTGTGACTCTAAACTCTGGGTGCAAGTGGAATCAGCTCTTGCAGACAAATATTTGTCTGTGGTTCTGTAGCTGCCGCATTAATTTAGGGGGCTGGCATCTTCGACATCCCATTTGACCCTATCCACTCTATCCAAAAGGGAATTAATTACACTCTCATTATTCATGGAAGTACAACTCTCCATTAATGCCTCTCCTTGGTCATCAAGATCCACCTTTCACACTGTATATCATTATTTTACAAAGCTTTATTATCCCTCCACGGCCCTAGATACCCTGGTCATATAGCCAGTTGGGAAAAGGATTTGCAACCAAGTATCACTGATGAACAAAAAGATAAGATCCTGCAGTTAGCCCATGTGTCCTCTATCTCATCTAAAATGGAGGAAGTAAATAATAAGCTCCTTATCCGCTGGTATTACACTCCAAATAAATTACATGCAATGTCCTCTTTGACATCACCTTTGTGTTGAAGGGATCGTGGTGGCATTGCAACGCATGGGCACATTTGGTGGACTTGTCTACTTATCCAGGGGTAATGGAAGGCGGTTGCTAACATAATCTCCATCATGCAAAAATATGAAATAAAGCCTGGAACCTTGGTCTATGCTATTTAATTGCTGAGCAGTATCAACAGGCAGATATAGGAGCTCAATCACTCCATATTTACTGAACGCTGCAAAATCTTTGATCCCTTTGTATTGGAGAAAACACACTGTACCAACTATAGCTCAATGGCTACAAAAAGTAGATGATTTATGTTTTTTAGAAGAGCTAGCATGTATGGCTAGAGATACTGTCTCATATAGTAATATTGTCCTAGGTAAATTATGGCCTTGTTACAAACATTAAAGCTATGGAGATCATAAGAAGAGAAAGGGCCTAGTAGCCAAGTTGCAGGAATGCAACCCTTTGTAGGTAGGTAGGTAATCTCCTAATGTGCATTTCAAGGCTAAATTTCACATTTCAAATTTTCTCTTTAGTTTTAAATATTTGAAGTATGTAAATAAACATCAGAACATATTTCAGTCTATGACATATTTTCTTCAGTATATAAAGCACAGTGAATCATTCTCTTGTAGTTAGGAAGGAAGGACCTGGAAATTTCAAGTGAACCAAATGTTTCCACTTCAGGTATGGTATCAAGCATAATGCTCAAAGTTTTTGCTTCTAGTATCACGTTTCCAAAGTTAGCCTCTAATGGGAAAACAGGTTATATGTGGACAGATATTATGAGACAAAAGAAACTGCGTTTTATAAAGTTCTCTTACAGAACTTCCTCTAGGGTTAATTGCAGAAATAACTAGTTATTTTGTAAAGAGAATTTAAGATAAATCTGTTTTATATTTTTCTTTTTTCTTTAACATTGCCTTATAATTATAATTATAATTTTAACATATTTTTTTGGCTGGGTTAGACATTTTTTACAAAGCCAGATAGAGATGTACAATACCTATACCAATATAGATGTGTTTAACTATTTATAAAAAGAACATGTATATTTTAGTGTTCCATAGTATTAAAATAACTAATTTTATATTATTTTAGTTGAGATCTTGCATTTATTATACTGTCAAAATGTTGCCTTTCATGTGCATTTCTGTCTATTCACCTTTATTTAAACTATGATATTTTTGTTTAGTTATTTCTTGCACCACAATGAAGATGTAACAAGTTTATGTCTCTAGTCAATATGTTGTATCTTTAAAAAGTTCCATTTTCCACAAAGCAATATTGCTTATTTTCTAGGGCTAAGCCAGAGGGATGTACACAGCAAGATCTCAGTCTCATTTATGGGAGAAGACTGGATCAAGATACTGTGCCAGTAATCGTACTTGGATTAATGGTTTCTCTTTTATCTTCTGTATTTCTGCTTAGATGTTTCTACTTTCAATGAGTCAGTGGAATGCAAATGATGACTACAGTCACTCTGGAAATATTTAAATCTCTCTCTCTGCACTGCATTGCAGGTTTGCAGAAGAAAACCATAAATATACACATTGTATAAAAACAGGAAAGACAAAAAGGGTGACTAGCCTGTCTATGTAAATAATGGAAACAGAAGCATACTGATTTACTAGTTCATTCTGACACATGATTTTCTGTTCCGAAAGCTGCATTTTCTGTTTTAAATAAAAAAAAGAATGGGTTTCCATTTTCTCTTTCTAAGGCTATTGATCTTCAAAAAATACATCAAGCCTGATGAATGAGGATTTTGTAGCTGCAAGAAAATATATCATCATACTACCAGAAAAAGAATGTCAAAAAGACAATTTCATTGCCATCCCTTTGAACCCTGCAAAATCCCCAATTTTTTATTATTATCAGATCAGGTTAGTTATTATGATTATAAACATTAATTCACATAATAAACCTATTAAATGATGCCCCCCATTTAACCCCCCGGTCAACCCAAAATTATATTTCTGTTTTGGTGGATGTAGTAACGATGTTTTGGGAGTCACATTAAAGTGGAGCTTTACCCATAATAAATTGATACAAAATAATGTTCTTTAGCAAAGAACATACATTCCACAATAATAATAATAATGCTACCAAAATTAGTGTGTGCTGTAAATTGCCTCCAGCATTGCTCCTGCTTTTTCTTGCTGATGGCCGAAATTTTGCTAAAGCCCAGAGCTTCTAAGCAGCAGTAAATCTTTAGGCTGGTAGCCTCTAGTGGCTCTGATTTTTGACAGAGTGCCAAAAGATAAAGAGCAACTGAGCATGTGCTAGGCAGTGTAAGACACGGTTTTACTCAATTATAAACAAGCCTTTATTTTAAATGTTTTATATAGCTATGTCTGCAAAAGGGACCAGCATAAAGTGCTCTAGCAGGACTTAATGAGACATCCCTATCAGAATTCCTGGCTGCATTCCATGATATTGCCTATGTTTACAGCACTACAGGATACATAAAGTAAAAATTATATCGGTGTATCTCTGTAGGGTGCCACATCCAAATTGACTAAGCAAAAACAGGATACCTCTAAGTGGACCTTTAAGGAACTGAGATTTTTATGTATATCAAAAAAATATATTTTATTTCAACATTGTATGCACAAATAATATAAACAAGTATTGGAATGATTACAGTTACTATGTACAAGGTACAAATATCACCACAATGATTGACAATGGATATCTCGTAGTTTAACCAACGTGTTTCAGAGTTTCTATGTCTCCTTCCTCAGGGGTGTCTATAAGAGGGTCAATCATGTGTCTACAATGTATTAATAACAGAGAGTTAAATACACAATATGTGACAACATGACATAATTAGTAACATATGAATTACTATCAAAAGGGTATTGTATACACTCACATATTTTGTGGAGATTTTGTAAGTGAAAAATTCCAAAAAGGTTTTAGTAAAAGCAAGAAAAAAATGAACGGGATCGTGTCTACAAAAATCTGCCCATTTACAATCATTAATCCTCGAAGTGTGTATTGATATTAAAGCTAATATGCGCTTGAATGTGGCCAGGTATACCCGGGAGAAATGGACACCTGACAATACTGAAGCCAGAGGGGGCGCGATCCTGTGGGTGGGATAATTAAAAGTGCTCTTAATTAAATTATACTGAACTTTTAATATATTTATTTAAACCATAGATTTCTTGCTTCAAAGCATAGGACTATACACATAGATATTGTAGGTATATAGAGGCAGTTTTAAAATATATATGCCGTACCTGGTTTTATAAAAGCACTAGTTTAGTTGAAAAGTTGGTATGACACGCTATAGAGTTGATGTCAGCTGGAAAGTAATAAATACAGAGTGAAAAGTTATTTTTATTTGTATAATGGTGTCTTTGATAATGCGCATATTAAATATATGCAATGTGCCACTTGAAGTTTGTGATGTCACCAATTTTTCCCAGATAAGCTACATGCTTAAAATAGTATGGCAACTTTTTTAGAGATATAGGGGGGAGGGGAAACAAATTGACCCCCATATATCACAAAAAAAAAATATTAGAATGGTAGTCATGTATTGCCATATAGACATGTATAATGTATCACAGCATTGAGGACCCAAAATTGTATAAGCATACAAGGGTTATTTAGGGCTATCCGAAAATAGAGACATGTACTTATCAAGAGGATACCAATATTAAGAAGAGCCATAAAGGCTGTCTATAAAGGCTAGTGTTGGTAACTCAAAGCCAAGGGTTAGCACTGATGTTGCCAGATATAAAGAAGGCAGCAGCACTGGTGAGCATGAAGACATTTAAGGCATCACATCGATGTATTAAATAATCTAAGAAGTGTACCTTTAATGTAAGCAGCAGCCGCATGGAGACACATCCTGGCATCCAGATCTCTTGGTGGATGTCAGTGTGTCAGCCTAATGGATGCTCCGTCTACAGCTGATGAACATGAAACCTGTAATAACAATGTTAGATGGACAGACCATTTTAAGTTAGAAGTAGAAAATATTGTATACTATATTATTTTTGCATAATACTTAATAATTTTTATAATATATTTTGTATAATATTACATTTCACAGTAATGCTTTTGAACATGTTTAATTTTAAAGCTCTACTTTGGCAAGTTACATAGTGAAAATTAAAATTGGTTGTTATGATCAACGACAGAAGAACATGTCCTCTACATTTGTGACTTATTTAGCCTTAGTTTTAAAAAAACTGTATATACCTCATACAACACTGAAGGCATGCTGCTACTTGTGTCTAATCAAGACTCGATCTTGCTATCAAGATGCTTTATAAGATGTTACAGCAAAATGCTGCTGGGAACTTACTGCCATGGCAACAAGCTATCATGACGTTAAGCAACCGGCAGATCTTCTCAAATTTAAAGTGTTGACAGCTATATGAAGTACCTTATTGCATTTACAATGTATTGGAGAAGACGCATGTGTTTAATGTTTTTACTTACGGATCAGAATCCATAATGTAAAATACAAAATACATCTATTCTAGTTTGAACAATGTTTTTATAGCAAATTTCCAAGAATGATCTAAATCGATGCTTACAAATGGAAAGCACCAATGGAGCTGCTATGTTAATCGTTTATGTAAAGCATATATGTATACTGCAAACTAGATTCAGTGGTTTATTTGTGATGGCCCTATATATTTGACATACAATTACTGATACAATTAGTGGTGAAGTAACCAAGACCAAGCCAAATAGAAGCCTGCTTCTTTTCACTGCAAAAAAGATTTCATTATTTCCATCATCAAATACAATTAATTAATATCATAGCTTCAATATTTGACAAGAAATGTGAGACACTAATTATGAATTTTTGCTTTTGTGGCTCATTGTGTATTTAAAATTCATAGTTCATAAAACAGACAGTCAAACTTCTACATCATTGGGTTGGGTTCACCAAATTACCAGAAGCAAAAATAAATAATTTTCAGTTGTGAACCAAAATCCTTAAATGTAAAGTACTTGATATGTATAGTGTTAGCATTATTGTATATACTGTGTCTCCTTAGATCATGATTGTTTAACTCAAAAGAGCCTAGTCTTTTACATAGTTACATAGGTAGGTTAAACAAACACATCTATCAATTTCAACAAAAGAAACAAAAATTAATAAAATAAAACCCTGTTAATCCAGGGAAGGCAAAACCCTTGTAAGGAAAGGTTCAATTTGCTTCAATAGGCAAAAAATCCCCTAAAACAATCAGATAATCCCTGTAAGGCCCCATACTCACGACCAAACATGTCTGCTGAAACTGGCCCGCAGGCCAGTTTCAGCAGACATGTTTGGTCGTGTGTGGGCGCGAGCGGGCCGAATTCCAGCAAACATTTGCCCGCCGGGCCTTTTCCCAGCAGACAAATATTCCTGGACTTGTTTTAAAACAGCCCGCTGGAATTCAGCCCGCTCGGACATGTACGGTCGTCAGTACAGACCTACCGTACATGTCCAGGCGCCCGCCGTCCCTCGCATGCGTCGAATGACTTCGACGCATGCGTGGAAGCATTTTAAAGGCGGGCCGCCCACGTCGCCGCATCATTGTCGCGGCGACACCGCGTCATCGACGCGGCGACACCGCGGACACGCCCCGCGTATTGTTTACGCGCGGACTTCTGTACGATGGTGTGTACAACCATCGTACAGAAGCCCTCTGGCAGACATGTATGGTGAAAACGGTCCGACGGACCGCTTTCACCATACATGTTTGTCCGTGTGTACCCGGCCTTAGAGTTCATTTTTATACAGTAAAACCTTGGTTTGAGAGTAGCTTGGTTTGAGAGCATTTGAAAGACAAGCAAAATGTTTTAATACATTTTGCCTTGATATACAAGTGATGTCTTGATATAAGAGTAGCGTCATGTCACAACTGAGTATAAAAAAGAAGAGAGGGGCCAGTAAGTGTAGCAATATGGTTAAATTTAATGAAGGTACAACATTTAGCAACTTATTGCTACACTTAGAGGTGCCTCTCTTCTCTTTTATACCCTGTAAAAAAAAGCTTTGATATACAAGTGCTTTGGATTACAAGCATGTTTCTGGAACAAATTATGCTCGCAAACCAAGGTTTTACTGTAATTCTTAATAGCCAGTTAAAGTTTGTGGGGCAGATCCACAAAGAGAGTACTCCGGCATATCTACTGATACGCCGGCGTACTTTCAAATTTCCCGCATCGTATCTTTGTTTTGAATCCTCAAAACAAGATACGACAGCATCTGGGTTAGATTGGACAGGCGTACGTCTTCGTATGCCTTCGGATCTTAGATGCAATACTTCAGCGTCCGCTGGGTGGCGTTCCCGTCGTTTTCCGCGTTGAGTATGCAAATTAGCTATTTCCGACGATCCACGAACGTACGAGCGTCCGTCGCATTTTTTTACGTCGTCTCTAGTCGGCTTTTTTTGGCGTATAGTTAAAGCTGCTATTTCGTGGCATACTCAATGTTAAGTATGGGCGTCGTTCCCACGTATAATTTGAAAAAAAAATTTTGTTTGCATAAGTCGTCCGTGAATCGGGCTGGACGTAATTTACGTCCACGTCACAAAAAATGACGTCCTTGCGACGTCATTTAGCGCAATGCACGGCGGGAAATTTAGGAACAGAGCATGCGCAGTTCGTTTGGCGCGGGGACGCGCTTCATTTAAATGAAACACGCCCCCTACTTGCCGATTTGAATTACGCGTCGTTACACCGCGAGAGATAGACTACGCCGCCGTAACTTACGGCGCAAAATCTTTATGGATTCTAACCAAAGCCGGGTAAGTTACGGCGGCGTATGCGTATCTCAGATACGCTGCGCGGGTGCAGATCTATGTGGATCTTCCCCTGTGTATTTAAAAACCCATCCAGTTTTTTTAAAGCAGTCTTCACAGTTGGCTAAAATTAGCTCCAGTGGAAATCTATTTCACTTTTCCATAGTTCATGTAAAGTAGAGGTTGATCCTCTCTTTTTTTCCTACGTATAAAAAGCCCCCCCTTGACCTTTTTTTAATTACTTAAAGTGGATGTAAAATGCCAAAAACAGTGCTGCACTATTATTACAATTATATAATCAATGGTGATAAATTATAACTAAAGAATATTCATATATAGTATTCAGTGATTGATTCAAGTACAGTAGATTCAAAAACATTAGTGCATCAATGGTGCAAACAAATCAATGGTGCAAAGAACCCAAAATGCTTGTGTTCGCCACCACCAGTTTCACAGGCTGTTCAACTCACATCTGAATTAAATCAGCAGTGTTCCCCTCTGGGGAAAGTAGAGATTACTGGCGTGATACAGATATTTTTTTCTATTACCACTTCAGAGAACTCTGTCGAGAGACTTATTCAACTTTACCTTCATTCACTGTCTCAATCTCAGTTTCATATAATTATAAGTATACAAAGTTTTTAATATTAAAAATTCCTAATAAACACTATTGCCAACTGTATCGTGTTTACAGAATTCTATTCTTGCCCTACCCTGTTTCTCCCTCCTCCAACCCCTCTCCCTCCCTTCCTACTCCCCATATGGCTTGCTCTCTCCCCTTTCTTCTAATTTGGCCCTGTCAGACCCTACCACCCTCCATCATCATTTCCAGGTATTTCTCAGAGGTCTTGAAATCTATCCAACTTCCCCAGATACTGTTGTATATTTCCGCTTGCCCCATTTCTCTGCTGCATAGATATCCATTTTACTAAAGTATTCTTTTCGGTCAAACCACTCCTTTATATCTGGTTTTCCTATGCATAGCCACTTCTTAATATCAATATTGGAGTTAGTGTTTTCCTGTAATGCTTTTTTGAAACTTTTATTTCGTGAAACAAACACGTCTGCAGGCTGTTGATTATCTTTTCTCCAGTTATTTCTGCTGATGTAATCCTGAATTTCCTGCCAATAATCCTTTATTTTTGGGCAATCCCACCAAATATGTGTCATTGTACTAATCTGATTACATTCAACACGGTGGGGATTTATCTTGCTGGTATTTATGGATTTGACCTGGTGTTATATAACATCTTGCTAGAAACTTGTAATTCATTTCGATTGTATTTATATCCATAGCATAATTATTAGGGCTGTGGAAATTAACTATTAATTCATCGATTAATCTTTAATTTTTTTGATCGGTCAAATTTTTTTTGATCGATCAAAATTATTTTGATTTGTACTCACCTCTCCGCCGGCTTCAGGGAGTTCCGTCAGAGATCCGGTGACGTCACGGCCACCGGCGGGGCTTTCCGTGTCCCTCTGAAGGGCTTCTTTGCTGTGCCTTCATATCTGCATGCCGGCGGGACCTTCCTATCTGCCACACGCAAGGGCTGTTACACTTCCCTTTATCACTTCCCTCTATCAACCTGGGATTCTACAACCATCCATTGGGAGTTGTGATAGTTCCCTTCACGGGAAATCTACATGCCGACAGACTGATGTTAACCCCCTCCTCTTCTGGATTCAGCAGTGGTATCGTTGTACACATTTTTATACCAGTATCATACTTAGCTACATGTTTTTATGACTGCTTTTGTTACCGTTTGGTATTACTCGCACCATTTTTATAGTTTATGTAGCTACATCGATTTTATCTCCAGTGAAATATTTATTTGGTTACCTACTTGAAGACTATAAAAGTTTTAATGCTATTCCCATCGAGCGCTGCCTTTGTGTGTTTTTTGTATCCTGCTATCCATTTTTCCAGTGGTTGGGAGCTGCGCTGGGAATCAGCCTGCAAGCAGATCAGCTGAAAGTAGTTGGATCTGTATGTGCGTTATAATTAATCGACATTAATCGATTAATCGATTAAAAAATAAAACGATTAATCGAACACAAAAATTTTGATCAGTAACAGCCCTAATAATTATATATTGCTCCTATCTTTCTCTCAACTTGTTGTTCATCTAATTTCGTACATGTTTATTTTTTCCCATTTCCTTATATATGGGAGCATCTCTTGTCCTTCTAGGTCTTTCAAAATTTCATCCCATGCTTTAATGGGGTTTGTGTACTACAATGTTTTTCTAGTGGATTTAAATTCTATCCATCTCTAATTGGTTGGGGTAGTGTATTTACCAAATGTGTTTTTTTTTTTTAACAGATATTTTTTTATTTATCAGCATATACAATAAAAATAAACGGTACATAATACAGTGGTATACACAACTCATGCTACACATAAGTGCAAATAGACAGAAGGTCATTAATCCGAACATAACATTGAAGCTTCTAGTCCAAGGAATATAACTTCAGGTAATTGCAGTAGGAGTAATCAGGCACATCAGAAGCAGGTATTCAGCTAAAAAAGGGGGGAGTTCCTCAGAAGGAGAGGGGAACAACAGGGGAAAAGGTACGGGGAGGGGAGGGGAGGGGAGGGGGGGAGACAGGAAACACTCGGAGAGATAGGGGGAGGAGGATCAGACCTTAGAAAAATTACCCCTCAAACAGAGCAATGCACATCATCAGACTCACTATCTCCATCAGCGAGAGACCTAATCGGCAATTGGTCGCTTCTCAACCCATTTCCCCCAGATTTGATTAAATTTCTTGGGACACTTACGGCACATATATGTTAATTTATACAGGGGGAGCACCCAGTCAATCATTAGCCTCCACTGTGAGACCGTTGGGGGATCTGGTAATTTCCATTTACACAAAATTGTCTTCCTGGCATAGAAGGCTGAATAAAATACAAACAATTGTTTGTGTCTATTGGGCGTGACCGTGTCACATACTCCCAGTAGTAGGACTCTAGGATCAATGGCCACCTGTAGTCCACCAACATCATTAATCTCATCCACCACTCCTCTCCAAAAATCCTGTATTATAGGGCAAGTCCAGACTACATGTATAAAGGTCCCTACCTCAGCCAGGCATATGGGGCATTGATCCGAGCAGGACGGGTAGATCCTAGCCAGTCTTTGGGGGGTGTAGTAAGCCTTGTGTAGAAACTTAAGCTGTATATACCTGTCTCTGGCAGAAATCATTAACGGAAGGTATTGTTGAATCTCCTCATCCCAGTCATCCGACTCCAGGTTCGGAATGTCGCTCTGCCAGCTATGGAAGAGCTGGGTGTTCTGGTTAGTGTCTGAGGAGGATATTCTAAAATACAGGGACGAGAGAATTCGATCTGCATATTGGAATGACAAGTATGACTCAATGCTGTGGGTAGCAACTGTCAGAGCTTGGGGAAATTGCGCCTGGATGGCATGGCGCAGCTGCAGAAATCTAAAAAAAATTCAGTAACTGAAATTTGGTTTTGAGAGTGTCATATTGTAGAAGGGTACCAGCCAGCATCACATGCTAAATCTTAGTGATTCCAAATCTGGCCCAGGTCAGGGACCTTCTGTAGGTGTGGAAACCGTGGATTTCCCCATGGTGGAGCATGGGGGGATACCATCTGAGCTGGACACATAGATCTAGACATCTGATCCCAGACCCTGACTGTGGTTTTCATGGACGTGGTCATATCGGCATGTGCTTTCAGCCCGCTGTAGACAAGGTTACTCAGAGCGGTATAAGAACCCAAAATAGCCGCCTCCAGGGTGACCGCAGGGTTTGACTCAGTCTGTGCAAACCACCATCGTATGGTCACCAAGACCGCCGCCCAGTAGTATTGGCAAAAACAGGGTAGGGAACGGCAGCTGAAGCTTGGATTTGGCTATTCTAGGGGAGCCGCCCGCCCAGATTAAGCTGCTAACCACTGTAACAAAAAAGGCATTAGGAATAGGAACCGGTGTGTTCCAGAATACATAAAGGAATTTAGGGAGAAAGGTAATTTTTATGAGGTTAACTCTACCTACGAGCTGGTCGGTAAGTAGGCTTGGTTATTCCCTGGACATTCCCCAGGTTTTTTTGTTATCTGCTTTAGCCTTCCAATGCTACTTACTGCTATGGCCAGCTATAGATGGGGCGGTGGAGACACGTTTATGTTTCACCTGTGGTGCTTGTATTGGTCCAGCAACATACCAACACCTTTGCAGCCATTGTGCTATATGCTGGGTGTTTGGTGTGCTCCTGCACCTTTAAGGAGGGGTGGCTCCCCTTCAGTCCACCTGCCCCTATCTATCCATTAGAATGCATGTGCCTCCATTGTGGGGACACTCATTGTTTAGTGTTAGGACCACAGATTACAGGGTGCCTTGGCTCTGCTCTAATTGGTTGTTCTGTGAGCTGGTCGGTAAGTAGGCTTGGTTATTCCCTGGGCATTCCCCAGGTTTTTTTTGTTATCTACTAGGGAAAGGGGCAGTGTTTTCCAATGCTGACATTTGAGTGTCAGGTGTTATAGGAATGGATATACATTGTCCACCAGATAGGAGGAGGAATTGGCCTGTATTTCTATACCCAGGTACTGAAACCTGGGGACCCATGACAGCTGGGACCCAGTATGAACGGGGGGCTGGGGAGAAGGGGATAGAGAGAAAAGAAGGGATTTTGACCAGTTGACCTTGATGCCCGAGAACACCCCAAAGCGGTCTATCAATATCAGAGCCGCGTCAAGGGACTCCAGGGCATCAGGCAGATACAATAGGGCGTCATCTGCATACAGAGAAATCTTCTCACAAATAGACCCTACTCGAATACCAGGTATCAATGGAGATGCCCTAATCAGGAGAGCCAGAGGCTCCATGACCAACACAAAAAGGGCCGGGGACAACGGGCAACCTATTGCTAGTGCCTCGGCCGAGGGTGAAGGATGAGGAGAGGATCCCATTAGTTTGAACCCTGGCCTTAGGGGATCTATACAGTAGTTGTATCCAGGAGACAAAATTCGGGCCAAATCCAAACTTGGTCAAAACTCGCCATAGGAAGGGCCACTCAACGAAAGCCTTTTCCGCATCAAGGGACGCCACCACTCCGGAGGGGGCGACGTCCCTTGACCGCTCAATGTTGGTGTACAGGCGTCGGACATTAATGTCCGTGCCCTTCCCAGGCATAAAGCCCGATTGATCTTCGTGGACCAGGGACAAGATCACTGAATTTAGACGATTAGCAAGAACCTTCGTGAAAATTTTTGCGTCCACATTAAGTAGGGAAATAGGGCGATAAGACCCACATATTTTTGGATTCTTACTCGGCTTGGGCACAACAACAATAATCACATCTGACATGGATTGCGGAACTTGGTCAGCCTCCAACACAGTTAGAAAAAGGGAGTGAAGATGGGAAGTTAGAACATCACCATGTTCTTTGTAGAATTCCGCCAGGAGTCCATCCGGACCCGGCGTCTTTGTCATCTGGAGAGAAGCAACTGCAGTCTGCACTTCTTTCAAAGTAAAGGGGGCATCCAGTCTATTGCGAGTGTCAGGGGTGAGCTTTGGGAAGTCAACCGTCTTCAGAAAAGTCAGTAAGCTATCTGTAGTGTACCTCACCCGGGAGGAATAGAGTCTAGCATAGAAGGTCTGGAATTGGTAATTAATCTCCACCGGGTCTGAAAGTAAGGAGTCGTCATCTATGTTTCTTATACAAGCAATATGAGCCTTCGAAGAGCGCTCTCTAGCAAGCCAGGTCTCAATCTACCCGTGCGCTCACCCTGCTCGAAAATTCTCTGGGACTGGGACAGTAGGATTTTCTGGGAGGATGTAACTCGAATAATGGCTATCTCTTTGTGAAACACTTGCAGGCGACCATAGACCTCTCTATTCCCTGTATTAACATATTGCGTCTCCAAGCTCTGCGCCCAGTCCTCCGCCTCTTTAAGAGACAAAGAAGACTCCTTGCGCACTCTGCCAATGAGCAACTGATAATGGCCACGGATGTGGGCTTTAAAAGCATCCAAGATGACCGCTGTTGCAGCCGTACCCTCATTTTGCGTCCAAAAATCAGCCAACTCAGACGTCATGGCTGGAGAGACTTGTTCATCAGAGACCCAGAAGCTGGACAACCTCCACAAGGGGGGGCCTGTATCTATACCAATATCCAGCTGCAAGCAGACTGGAGCATGGTCTGAGACGCCCCTTGGTAGGATGGAAGCAGCCAGCATACGGGGTAGCAGGCGGTCACTAACATATATTAGGTCAATACGGGAGGATGTGGCATATGAAGCCGAGTGACACGTAAATTGTCTGTCCCGCGGATGCTTCCATCTCCATACATCATGTAGCCCATACGTCTCAGCCCATCTAGACAAAGTAGAGTCCACTGATGGGTCGGAAGAGAACTTGTCCATACTAGGAACAGGGGGCATATTAAAATCACCAGCCAGGAGGACCTGTGCAGCCGGATACTGCGCCACTATGGGAGCCAATTTAGACACCAAGGGCCAGATCCACAAAAACGGGCGTATATTTAGGCGGGCGTAGCGCATCTCATATGCGCTACGCCGCTGTAACTCAGAGTGCCTCGTAGGGTATCCACAAAGCACTTGCTCCCATATGTGCGCCGGCGTAACGTAAATCGGCCCGCGTAAGCCCGCGTAATTCAAAGTAGGCTTGGAGTGGGCGTGTTGTATGTTAATCTAGCATGACCCCACGTAATTGATGCTTTTTACGAACGGCGCATGCGCCGTCCGTGGACGTATCCCAGTGCGCATGCGCGAAATCACGTCGCAAATAGTCAATGCTTTCGACGTGAATGTAACTTACGCAAAGTCCTATTCGCAAACGTTTTACGCAAACAACGTAAACGCCGGAAAATTCTACGCTGTCCCGACGTCCATACTTAACATTTCGTACGCCTCACTATAACAGGGGTAACTTTACGCCGGTCCGACGCCTTACGCAAACGACGCATGTAGATACGCCGGGCGCACGTACGTTCGTGAATCGGCGTATCTACCTAATTTGCATATTCTACGCGTAAATCTACGGAAGCGCCACTTACGTCAGTCGTATCTAAGCAAACATCCGGCGTATCTTGCTTTCTGGATACAGAAAAAAGATACGCTGGTGCATCCTAGAAGTTACGTGGCGTATCAATAGATACGCCGACGTAACTTCTTTGTGGATCTGGCCCCAAATGTTTTAATTGCAAGTATACCCACTCACTAATCCTCCACGCATTTATTTCCTTTAGGTCCTGTGCTATTGTAATCTTCCTGTGTTCCGTTATTTTTTAATTCCCCATTCTACCACCAAAAAGTGTTCCCTTCCCTGGAATAAAGAAGTTTGTTCCTGTGAGTGCAATTAGTGGTGAATTGTAAATCCACTTTTTCTGTCGATGTATTAAGTCCCAAATTTTAATATACGTTTTTACTTAAATCATGTGCTTCCAAATCTAGTGTTCTGTACATCCGTGGTACCCATATATTTTTGTGTAGAAATGTTCTATTTTAGGTGTTTTCAATCCTCATCCACTTTTTCTCACTTTTTTCATTTACCCATTAAATTATTTGTGAAATAATAACTGCTTTGTTTGTGAGTGGTTGTACCGGCGCAAATAAATATTAAATATTACGTGTTAATATAAATTAAATTATTTGGTCTGCTGCAGTTGTGGTGTACTCCACCAGGTGGTGCAGTTGTGCAAAATATTAAAGTGTATTCGTACAGTTTGTACTCCTGCGCTGACCTTAAAATATAAATGAATATGTATATATCCGTGACATTCATACACCAGCTCTTGTGAATCGTTATCTCTAAATCTGTGATACATTCACATATATAGAAACAAAATGTAAAAATTATATAAAACACAAAATATATGAACCCCTTCTCCCCTGCAAACTCTTAAGCGCGTCTGCGCTATTAATCAATAATGAAAAAATGAAAATACGGAACTATAAATACACTAAATAGTCCAGTGCAATCGTGCATTATTACAATGTCCTCAAAAAGCGTGCCTCCAGTAAGTGCAGGAATTTGTGCCTTGCTGCAAAAAAAAATTGTGACTTTGCCACCTTATAGTTTCACCACCACCTCCTATTGCGCTATGCTCTCACCAGATTTAAAAAGGTAAACTGCATGGGCCAGATTCACAAAAGAGATACGATGGAGTATCTCAGATACACCATCGTATCTCGGATTTTTTCTGGTCCTATCTATGCACCTGATTCATAGAATCAGTTACGCATAGATAGGGCTGAGATCCGACAGTGTCACACTGTGTTACACTGTCGGATCTTTTTTTTGATTTAAAAATGGCGCCGGGGGCGTTCCCGCTGATTTACACTGAATAATATGTAAATCAGCGAGATACGCGAAATTCACGAACGTACGCGGACCCGACGCTGTGTTCTTACGTCGTTTCCGTAGCGGTTTTCCGTCGTATACTTACCCTTTCTAAAAGCAGGGGTAAGTATTGTTAAGTATGGCCGTCGTTCCCGCGTCGATTTTGAATTTTCCTACGTCGTTTGCGTACGCCGATTCACGAACACGCGCGTCGCAAGTCCCGCTCACGTCGCAACCACTGACGTCCTATTGACATCAGTGGGAGCAATGCACGCCGGGAAATTCCCCGGACGACGCATGCGTATTTAAATCGGCGCGGGAGCGCGCCTGATTTAAATATGACACTCCCCTAGCCGCGGAATTTGAATTCCGCTGGGGGAGTTAGGATCCGCCGTCGCAAGTTTGGAGGTAAGTGTGTTGTGAATTTGACACTTTCCTCACAAACTTGCGAGGGCGGATCTTAATTCACATAGGTTACACGGATCTAAAGATCCGCTAACCTTTGTGAATCTGGCCCCATATAATCATATGGTGTGCGGTTTCCTCTTCTGGTTCCCGAATCTCTGCGCTCCAACTCTCTATGGGTTCTCTTATACTCCCAAGAAGAAAAAAAAAAGGCCCATATGGTGTGGTACGTTTTAACAAGTTTTATTCATGAAACGTTAAAAACGAATTTTACACTCACATGTTCCTGTGCCCAAGCCGGCACTAGCCTGTCCAGGTCCAGCGTCACTGCTACCTTCCCGGCGTGCGTTCCAAGCCTTAACTGTGGTGCGTTCCAGCGGACGAAAATGCCTGTGCGGTATCGTTCCAGGGGTCAAGGATCGTGTGGCGTGAAAAAGATGTGTGGTACCCCCGCGACTCGACGCGTTTCGAATACTTAGATTCGTCCTCAGGAAGCTGCCGGTGTACCCCTTGAATGGCTATTTATGCCCTAAATCTTACTGTGTCCAATTGCTTCATTACTCGCGACCGGAAGTGATGTCGTTGAAACCGGAAGTGGTCGGACCCGGAACCGGAAGTGATGTCGTCGAAACCGGAAGTGCCGCTAGCGCCATTTTGCAAATGGTAAACAACAGCTGTAGTCTATGCCTGACTACTCGCGACCGGAAGTGATGTCATCAAAACCGGAAGTGCTGCTATCGCCATTTTACAAATGGTAAACAAGAGCTGTAGTCCAAGCCTGATTACTCACAGCCGGACATGGCGTCGTCGGCACCGGAAATGCCGCCGGCGCCATTTTGGAACTGGTAAACCACAGCTCTAGTCCATCCAATACAGGAAGTGTCGCCAACGCCATTTTTGTTGTGGTATGGCAAGTGACTGTGGACAAACACGATTGCACTGGACTATTTAGTGTATTTATAGTTCCGTATTTTCATTTTTTCATTATTGATTAATAGCGCAGACGCGCTTAAGAGTTTGCAGGGGAGATATATTTTGTGTTTTACATAATTTTTACATTTTGTTTCTATATATGTGAATGTATCACAGATTTAGAGATAACGATTCACAAGAGCTGGTGTATGAATGTCACGGATATATACATATTCATTTATATTTTAAGGTCAGCGCAGGAGTACAAACTGTACGAATACACTTTAATATTTTGCAATAACTGCTTTGTAATATATATTTATGTCTGGTGCTGTTAAACCTCCGTGTTTTTTTTCCTAGTGATTAATGTTTTTTATAATTATATAATTATAAAAATTATATAATATATAATAATATAATTTCTGGAAGAATCACCATTTTGACCATCCATGAAAAAGATCTCAATGAGTCCTTCTTTAATTCCATTTTAATCTCATACACTAATAGGATATAATTAGCCAGATATAGCTTCTCATTGGTGCATGTCAACTTAATTCCTTGCTGTATTTTTTTATTTGTCTGATTATATTTGGCAGTGTCACCCAAACAGTAACCAAAACTGCAGTGTCTATCCTTATGACACATCACCGGAACCACCTCCATGGTTAACAGAGGACAGAATTAAAATTAGACTTGGGAAACTTAAAATTAATAAATCACCGGGACCAGATGGCTTGCACTCAAGGGTACTTAGTACTCAAGTAATTGCCAGACCATTATTCCTATTTTTTACTGACAGTCTACTGACTGGAATGGTACCAGCTGATTGGAGAAAAACCAATGTAGCACCAATATTTAAAAAGGGCCCAAAATACATCCCTTGGCATTACAGACCAGTTAGCCTAACATCAATAGTATGCAAGCTCTTGGAGGGGGTGATAAGGGACTATATACAAGATTTTAGTAATAAGAACGGTATCATTATCAGTAATCAGCATGAATTCATGAAGAATCATTCTTGCCAAACCAATCTATTAACTTTCTATGTGGAGGTGAATTACCATCTAGATAAAGGAAAGCTCGTAGATGTGGTGTATCTGGATTCTGCAAAAGCATTTGACACAGTTCCCCATACATTTTTACTGTACAAAATAGGGTCCATGGCATGGACCATATGGTAAGAACATAGATTGAAAACTGGTTACAAGGGTGAGTTCAGAGGTTGTTGATAAATGTGGAGTACTCAGAATGGTCAGAGGTGGGTAGTGGGGTCCCCCAGGGTTCTGTGCTGGGACCCATCCTCTTTAATTTGTTCATAAATGACCTGGAGGATGGGGTAAGCACAGCAATCTCTGTATTTGTGGACGATACTAAGCTAAGAAGGGCAATAATTTCTCCCCCGGATGTGGAAACCTTGCAAAAAGATCTGAACAAATTAAAGGGGTGGGCAACTACATGGAAAATGAGGTTCAATGTAGAAAAATGTAAAATAATGCATTTGGGTGGCAAAAATACGAATGCAATCTATACACTGGGGGGGAGAACCTCTGGGGGAATCTAGGATGGAAAAGGACCTGGGTGTCCTAGTAGATGATAGGCTCAGAAATGGCATGCAATGCCAAGCTGCTGCTGGCAAAGAAAACAGAATATTGGCATGCATTAAAAAGGGAATTAATTCCAGAGATAAAACAATAATTCTTCCGCTCTACAAGACTCTGGTCCAGCCACACCTAGAGTATGCTGTCCTGTTCTGGGCACCAGTCCTCAGGAAGGATGTACTCGAAATGGAGTGAATACAAAAAAGGACAGCAAAGCTAATAAAGGGTCTGGAGGATATTAGTTATGAGGAAAGGTTGCGAGCACTGAACTTACTCTTTCTGGAGAAGAGACGCTTGAGAGGGGATATGATTTCAATTTACAAATACCATACTGGTGATCCCACAATAGGGATAAAACTTTTTCCCCGAAGGGAGTTTAACAAGACACGTGACCGCTCATTAAAATTATAAGAAAAGAGGTTTAACCTTAAACAACGTAGAGGGTTCTTTACTGTAAGAGCGGCAAGGCTGTGGAATTATCTTCCACAGGCGGCGGTCTCAGTGTGGGGCATTGATGGTTTCAATAAACTATTAGATAAGCACCTGAATAACCACAATATACAGGGATATATAAGGCAATACTGACATATAATCACACACATAGGTTGGACTTGATGGATTTGTGTCTTTTTTCAACCTCACCTACTATGTAACTACCGTATGATATAATTTGATTTCATGTATTTGTGAATTAATATTTAATAGTCCCTGTTTTTTATTAATATATATTTTTTGTCGGGTTTTATTTTTATTTATTTTTTTATTTCCACATAAACACTTTTTTTTTATTTTTCATATTTTCTTTTCTTTTTTTGTTTTATTGTTTATTTACATTTAAAAAAAAAAATCATGTTTTATTTATTTTTATTTTTTATTTGCCGTATTTATTGGCGTATAAAATAGGGGGCAAATTACAGGTGAGTGACATATGCCGATAGTGTACCTCGAAGGGGAAGGAGAGGAAATGAGCACCGCCGTTATCTCCTGTTTATTTTGCTCTCACTCGGCTCTAACTCGGCTCTCACTCTGCTCTCACGTCACACACACACAGTTCCGCTTCTGCCACCGGCATTAGACCAGTGTTCTGTCTATCACAGGAGCTGGTCCAATGCCGATGGCAGAGGCAGGACTGTGTGCATGACTACCGACTGAGAGCCGAGTGGGAGCCGAGTAAACAGTAGGTGACGGCTCTGTGATTTCCTGCACTGCTCAGGCTGCATTGATGAGAGATGGTGAGGCTGCAGATGAGCATTGAGGCTAAAAATAAGTATTAATCAGGCTGCATTGATGGGAGATGGGCTGCAGATGGGCTGCAGATGGGCATTGATCAGGATGCATTGACAGGGGATGAGGAGGCTGCAGATGGGCACTAATCAGGCTACAATGATGGGCACTGACCCATATTTTAATTCAGAGTTGTTTATTTAAAAAATATATTTTTTTCCTGAAACTTCCCTCTTAATATGAAGGTGCATGTTATACGCCTGTGCGTGTTATGCGCCGATAAATACTGTGGGGCAGATCCACAGAGATCTGCACCCGCGCAGCGTATCAGAGATACGCTACGCCGCCGTACCTTACCTGGCGTTATTTCAAATCCTTAAAGATTTCGCGCCGTAAGTTACGGCGGCGTAGTGTATCTCTGGTGGCGGAATTCATTGAAATGAACCGCGTCCCTGCGCCGAATGAACTGCGCATGCTCCGTTTCTAAATTTCCTGCCATGCATTGCTCTAAATGACGTTGCAACTACGTCATTTTTTTAACTTAGACGTGAATTCAGTCCATCCCGATTCACGGACGACTTACGCAAAAAAAAATTCAAATTTCGACGTGGGAACGACGGCCATACTTAACATGGCAAGTCTAACTATACGCCGCAAAAAAGCAGCTTTAACTATACGCTGGAAAAAGCCGACTAGAGACGACGTAAGAGAATGCGACGGCCGCGCGTACGTTCGTGGATCGTCGGAAAAAGCTAATTTGCATACCCAATGCGGAAAACAACGAAGAACTCCACCCAGCGGACGCCAAAGTATTGCATCTAAGATCCGAAGGCGTACGAAGCCGTACGCCTGTCGGATCTAACCCAGATGCCGTCGTATCTTGGTTCGAGGATTCAAACTAAAGATAAGACGTGGGAAATTTGAAAGTACGCCAGGGTATCAGTAGATTAGGGATGAGCCGAACATACCCGGGTTCGGTTCGCATCAGAACGTTCGAACAGACCGCGGGTTTGCGCGAACATTTAGAACCCCATTGAAGTCTATGGGACTCGAACGTTCGAATTCAAAAACGATCATTTTAAAGACCAATATTCAATTTAATGTTGGTAAACGTCTTTCAGAACCCGGGTCTTGCCCCAGGGAACATGTATCAATCGAAAAAAATATTTAAAAAACGGACGTTTTTGCGGAGCAGCGATTTTAATGATGTTTAAAGTGAAAAAAAAAAAATGAAAAATTCCTTCAAATATCACACCTGCTGTGTGTCTCTAGTAGTGGCACATGTTTAGAAATGTCCCTGCACAACATTAAATTATTATAAGAACAAAGTAATTTAATACTGGTTGCGCACGTGCTGTGTGGGAACAATATCTCGATTATTTTAGGGGTGGTGGGGGGGTGGCATTATCTTTTTGGGAAAGCAAAATTGTAGAAAAAAGGGCACCCCTCAAACATACTGTAATTGTAGCGCAACAAAGAGCCACGTGCAAAGTATTGCATCAAAAATTGTTATTAGGCGCCCTTGTTACACAGGGGCATAAAAATGTGTCCGTAGGCGCAACATAACACTGCAACCCCTCCCAATATCTGTAATTGTAGCGCAACAAAGAGCCACGTGCAAAGTATTGCATCAAAAATTGTTATTAGGCGCCCTTGTTACACAGGGGCATAAAAATGTGTCCGTAGGCGCAACATAACACTGCAACCCCTCCCAATATCTGTAATTGGAGCGCAACAAGGAGCCACGTGCAAAGTATTGCATCAAAAATTGTTATTAGGTGCCCCTGTTACACAGGGGCATAAAAATGTGTCCGTAGGCGCAACATAACACTGCAACCCCTCCCAATATCTGTAATTGTAGCGCAACAAAGAGCCACGTGAAAAGTATTGCATCAAAAATTGTTATTAGGCGCCCTTGTTACACAGGGGCATAAAAATGTGTCCGTAGGCGCAACATAACACTGCAACCCCTCCCAATATCTGTAATTGGAGCGCAACAAGGAGCCACGTGCAAAGTATTGCATCAAAAATTGTTATTGGGTGCCCCTGTTACACAGGGGCATAAAAATGTGTCCGTAGGCGCAACATAACACTGCAACCCCTCCCAATATCTGTAATTGTAGCGCAACAAAGAGCCACGTGCAAAGTATTGCATCAAAAATTGTTATTAGGCGCCCTTGTTACACAGGGGCATAAAAATGTGTCCGTAGGCGAAACATAACATAACACTGCAACCCCTCCCAATATCTGTAATTGTAGCGCAACAAAGAGCCACGTGCAAAGTATTGCATCAAAAATTTTTATTAGGTGCCCCTGTTACACAGGGGCATAAAAATGTGTCCGTAGGCGCAACATAACACTGCAACCCCTCCCAATATCTGTAATTGTAGCGCAACAAAGAGCCACGTGCAAAGTATTGCATCAAAAATTGTTATTAGGCGCCCTTGTTACACAGGGGCATAAAAATGTGTCCGTAGGCGCAACATAACACTGCAACCCCTCCCAATATCTGTAATTGTAGCGCAACAAAGAGCCACGTGCAAAGTCTTGCATCAAAAATTGTTATTAGGCGCCCTTGTTACACAGGGGCATAAAAATGTGTCCGTAGGCGCAACATAACACTGCAACCCCTCCCAATATCTGTAATTGGAGCGCAACAAGGAGCCACGTGCAAAGTATTGCATCAAAAATTGTTATTAGGTGCCCCTGTTACACAGGGGCATAAAAATGTGTCCATAGGCGCAACATAACACTGCAACCCCTCCCAATATCTGTAATTGGAGCGCAACAAGGAGCCACGTGCAAAGTATTGCATCAAAAATTGTTATTAGGCGCCCTTGTTACACAGGGGCATAAAAATGTGTCCGTAGGCGCAACATAACACTGCAACCCCTCCCAATATCTGTAATTGGAGCGCAACAAGGAGCCACGTGCAAAGTATTGCATCAAAAATTGTTATTAGGCGCCCTTGTTACACAGGGCCATAAAAATGTGTCCGTAGGCGCAACATAACACTGCAACCCCTCCCAATATCTGTAATTGGAGCGCAACAAGGAGCCACGTGCAAAGTATTGCATCAAAAATTGTTATTAGGTGCCCCTGTTACACAGGGGCATAAAAATGTGTCCATATGCGCAACATAACACTGCAACCCCTCCCAATATCTGTAATTGGAGCGCAACAAGGAGCCACGTGCAAAGTATTGCATCAAAAATTGTTATTAGGCGCCCTTGTTACACAGGGGCATAAAAATGTGTCCGTAGGCGCAACATAACACTGCAACCCCTCCCAATATCTGTAATTGGAGCGCAACAAGGAGCCACGTGCAAAGTATTGCATCAAAAATTGTTATTAGGCGCCCTTGTTACACAGGGGCATAAAAATGTGTCCGTAGGCGCAACATAACACTGCAACCCCTCCCAATATCTGTAATTGGAGCGCAACAAGGAGCCACGTGCAAAGTATTGCATCAAAAATTGTTATTAGGTGCCCCTGTTACACAGGGGCATAAAAATGTGTCCATAGGCGCAACATAACACTGCAACCCCTCCCAATATCTGTAATTGGAGCGCAACAAGGAGCCACGTGCAAAGTATTGCATCAAAAATTGTTATTAGGTGCCCCTGTTACACAGGGGCATAAAAATGTGTCCGTAGGCGCAACATAACACTGCAACCCCTCCCAATATCTGTAATTGGAGCGCAACAAGGAGCCACGTGCAAAGTATTGCATCAAAAATTGTTATTAGGCGCCTCTGTTACACAGGGGCACAAAAATTGTGCCTTAGGCCACGTGCAAAGTATTGCATCAAAAATTGTTATTAGACGCCCCTGTTACACAGGGGCACAAAAATTGTGCCTTAGGCCTTAGGCCACATGCAAAGTATTGCATCAAAAATTGTTATTAGACACCCCTGTTACACAGGGGCAGAAAAATTAGGCCTTAGGCCTTAGGCCACGTGCAAAGTATTGCATCCAAAATTGTTATTAGGCGCAACATAACACTGCAACCCCTCCCAATATCTGTAATTGGAGCGCAACAAGGAGCCACGTGCAAAGTATTGCATCAAAAATTGTTATTAGACGCCCCTGTTACACAGGGGCACAAAAATTAGGCCTTAGGCCACGTGCAAAGTATTGCATCAAAAATTGTTATTAGGCGCCCCTGTTAAACAGGGCAGAAAAATTAGGCCTTAGGCACTGGTGGCGGAGCACAGAAAAACAAAATTTCTTACTAGCTAACAGCATGAAAAGTGAGGAGGAGAAGGATATTCCATCAGCAGCACAACAGGACAGTCACTCAGCATCAGCAGTCTCAAAGGGATCTGATATTTCAACACAAAATTCTTATTCAGTAACATCAGCATCAGGTGCTTGGTAGCCGGTGTTGATCCAAGCCTGATTCATTTTGATGAAGGTCAGTCGATCAACAGAGTCGGTGGAGAGGCGTACCCTGTGATCGGTCACAAAGCCTCCAGCAGCACTGAATGTACGTTCTGAAAGAACACTGGATGCAGGGCAAGCCAGTAGCTCAATTGCGTACTGTGCAAGCTCTGGCCAGTGATCCATCCTCAAGACCCAGTAAGCCAGAGGATTTTCCGTGGGGAAGGTGTCCAAGTCGGATCTTGCCGCTAGGTATTCCCGGACCATGTAAACCAGACGCTGGCGATGGTTGCTGGAACCGGTCAGACCTTGGGGCTGCGGACTAAAAAATTGTCTGAACGCATCGGTCAGACGGCCACCTTCTCCACCGCTCCTTCTCTGACTCACCGAAGCCTCAGCAAGACGTTGTCCAGGGCCAGGTTTTGGTAATCCCCCCGGTTCTGGGAACGCATTGCACAGACCCTTCTGCAAGGCCTCCCGCAGTAGTTTCATCTTCTGCTCCCTCTGCGATGGCAACATAAGATCCGTTACCTTACTCTTGTAACGTGGATCAAGGAGAGTTGCCAGCCAGTAATGATCCCTCTCCTTGATAGCACGTACACGAGGATCCTTACGCAGGCTTTGCAGAATCAGGGAGGCCATGCAGCGTAGGTTTGCAGAGGCATTCGGGGCACAGTCCTCTGGGTCACTGAGGACGACAGGATCCTCAGCCACCTCATCCCAGCCACGTAAAAGTCCACGTGTTCCTTGGGACTGTAAATGATCCCTTGAAGACTGCTGCTGTTGATGCTGAGTGCTAGGCTCCACCTCCATGCTGCTGATACAATCCTCCTCCTCCTCCTCTTCCTCATCCTCCTCCTCCTCTTCCTGTGTTCCAGGTGGGCAAGCAGGAACAGTGTCTGGATAAAGGGGGCCTTGAGAGGTAAGGAAGTCCTCCTCTTCCTCCCTCTGTTCTGCCTCAAGGGCCCTGTCCATTATTCCACGTAGGGTGTGCTCCAACATGTGAATAAGCGGGACAGTCTCACTGGTGCATGCACTGTCACTGCTCACCATCCTCGTGGCCTCCTCAAATGGTGACAGGACAGTGCATGCATCCCTGATCAAGGCCCACTGGCCACGTGCAAAGTATTGCATCCAAAATTGTTATTAGGCGCAACATAACACTGCAACCCCTCCCAATATCTGTAATTGGAGCGCAACAAGGAGCCACGTGCAAAGTATTGCATCAAAAATTGTTATTAGACGCCCCTGTTACACAGGGGCACAAAAATTAGGCCTTAGGCCACGTGCAAAGTATTGCATCAAAAATTGTTATTAGGCGCCCCTGTTAAACAGGGGCAGAAAAATTAGGCCTTAGGCACTGGTGGCGGAGCACAGAAAAACAAAATTTCTTACTAGCTAACAGCATGAAAAGTGAGGAGGAGAAGGATATTCCATCAGCAGCACAACAGGACAGTCACTCAGCATCAGCAGTCTCAAAGGGATCTGATATTTCAACACAAAATTCTTATTCAGTAACATCAGCATCAGGTGCTTGGTAGCCGGTGTTGATCCAAGCCTGATTCATTTTGATGAAGGTCAGTCGATCAACAGAGTCGGTGGAGAGGCGTACCCTGTGATCGGTCACAAAGCCTCCAGCAGCACTGAATGTACGTTCTGAAAGAACACTGGATGCAGGGCAAGCCAGTAGCTCAATTGCGTACTGTGCAAGCTCTGGCCAGTGATCCATCCTCAAGACCCAGTAAGCCAGAGGATTTTCCGTGGGGAAGGTGTCCAAGTCGGATCTTGCCGCTAGGTATTCCCGGACCATGTAAACCAGACGCTGGCGATGGTTGCTGGAACCGGTCAGACCTTGGGGCTGCGGACTAAAAAATTGTCTGAACGCATCGGTCAGACGGCCACCTTCTCCACCGCTCCTTCTCTGACTCACCGAAGCCTCAGCAAGACGTTGTCCAGGGCCAGGTTTTGGTAATCCCCCCGGTTCTGGGAACGCATTGCACAGACCCTTCTGCAAGGCCTCCCGCAGTAGTTTCATCTTCTGCTCCCTCTGCGATGGCAACATAAGATCCGTTACCTTACTCTTGTAACGTGGATCAAGGAGAGTTGCCAGCCAGTAATGATCCCTCTCCTTGATAGCACGTACACGAGGATCCTTACGCAGGCTTTGCAGAATCAGGGAGGCCATGCAGCGTAGGTTTGCAGAGGCATTCGGGGCACAGTCCTCTGGGTCACTGAGGACGACAGGATCCTCAGCCACCTCATCCCAGCCACGTAAAAGTCCACGTGTTCCTTGGGACTGTAAATGATCCCTTGAAGACTGCTGCTGTTGATGCTGAGTGCTAGGCTCCACCTCCATGCTGCTGATACAATCCTCCTCCTCCTCCTCTTCCTCATCCTCCTCCTCCTCTTCCTGTGTTCCAGGTGGGCAAGCAGGAACAGTGTCTGGATAAAGGGGGCCTTGAGAGGTAAGGAAGTCCTCCTCTTCCTCCCTCTGTTCTGCCTCAAGGGCCCTGTCCATTATTCCACGTAGGGTGTGCTCCAACATGTGAATAAGCGGGACAGTCTCACTGATGCATGCACTGTCACTGCTCACCATCCTCGTGGCCTCCTCAAATGGTGACAGGACAGTGCATGCATCCCTGATCAAGGCCCACTGGCCACGTGCAAAGTATTGCATCCAAAATTGTTATTAGGCGCAACATAACACTGCAACCCCTCCCAATATCTGTAATTGGAGCGCAACAAGGAGCCACGTGCAAAGTATTGCATCAAAAATTGTTATTAGACGCCCCTGTTACACAGGGGCACAAAAATTAGGCCTTAGGCCACGTGCAAAGTATTGCATCAAAAATTGTTATTAGGCGCCCCTGTTAAACAGGGGCAGAAAAATTAGGCCTTAGGCACTGGTGGCGGAGCACAGAAAAACAAAATTTCTTACTAGCTAACAGCATGAAAAGTGAGGAGGAGAAGGATATTCCATCAGCAGCACAACAGGACAGTCACTCAGCATCAGCAGTCTCAAAGGGATCTGATATTTCAACACAAAATTCTTATTCAGTAACATCAGCATCAGGTGCTTGGTAGCCGGTGTTGATCCAAGCCTGATTCATTTTGATGAAGGTCAGTCGATCAACAGAGTCGGTGGAGAGGCGTACCATGTGATCGGTCACAAAGCCTCCAGCAGCACTGAATGTACGTTCTGAAAGAACACTGGATGCAGGGCAAGCCAGTAGCTCAATTGCGTACTGTGCAAGCTCTGGCCAGTGATCCATCCTCAAGACCCAGTAAGCCAGAGGATTTTCCGTGGGGAAGGTGTCCAAGTCGGATCTTGCCGCTAGGTATTCCCGGACCATGTAAACCAGACGCTGGCGATGGTTGCTGGAACCGGTCAGACCTTGGGGCTGCGGACTAAAAAATTGTCTGAACGCATCGGTCAGACGGCCACCTTCTCCACCGCTCCTTCTCTGACTCACCGAAGCCTCAGCAAGACGTTGTCCAGGGCCAGGTTTTGGTAATCCCCCCGGTTCTGGGAACGCATTGCACAGACCCTTCTGCAAGGCCTCCCGCAGTAGTTTCATCTTCTGCTCCCTCTGCGATGGCAACATAAGATCCGTTACCTTACTCTTGTAACGTGGATCAAGGAGAGTTGCCAGCCAGTAATGATCCCTCTCCTTGATAGCACGTACACAAGGATCCTTACGCAGGCTTTGCAGAATCAGGGAGGCCATGCAGCGTAGGTTTGCAGAGGCATTCGGGGCACAGTCCTCTGGGTCACTGAGGACGACAGGATCCTCAGCCACCTCATCCCAGCCACGTAAAAGTCCACGTGTTCCTTGGGACTGTAAATGATCCCTTGAAGACTGCTGCTGTTGATGCTGAGTGCTAGGCTCCACCTCCATGCTGCTGATACAATCCTCCTCCTCCTCCTCTTCCTCATCCTCCTCCTCCTCTTCCTGTGTTCCAGGTGGGCAAGCAGGAACAGTGTCTGGATAAAGGGGGCCTTGAGAGGTAAGGAAGTCCTCCTCTTCCTCCCTCTGTTCTGCCTCAAGGGCCCTGTCCATTATTCCACGTAGGGTGTGCTTCAACATGTGAATAAGCGGGACAGTCTCACTGATGCATGCACTGTCACTGCTCACCATCCTCGTGGCCTCCTCAAATGGTGACAGGACAGTGCATGCATCCCTGATCAAGGCCCACTGGCGTGGTGAAAAAAACCCAAGCTCCCCTGAGCCAGTTCTGCTGCCATATTGGCACAGGTACTCATTGATGGCCCTCTGCTGCGTGTGCAGCCGCTGCAGCATGGCCAACGTAGAGTTCCATCTGGTGGGCATGTCACAGATTAGGCGGTTCTTGGGCAGGTTGTATTCCCTCTGGAGGTCTGTCAGCCGAGCAGTGGCATTATATGACCTCCGGAAATGCACACAGACTTTCCTGGCCTGCCTCAGGACATCCTGTAAGCCAGGGTACCTGCCCAAGAACCGCTGCACCACCAAATTGAGAACATGCGCAAAACAGGGCACATGGGTGAGTTTTCCACGTCGCAGGGCAGAGAGGAGGTTGGTGCCATTATCGCTGACCACCATTCCAGGCTTCAGCTGGCGTGGCGTCAACCACCTCTGAGCCTGCCCCTGCAGAGCTGAAAGAACCTCTTCCCCAGTGTGGCTCCTGTCTCCCAAGCACACCAGCTCTAGGACCGCATGGCATCTCTTGGCCTGCATTCCTGCGTAGCCCGTCGTACGCCTACGGAGCACGGCTGGTTCTGAGCCAACATCACCACAGGAAGAGGCCACAGAGGAAGAAGAAGAGGAGGGGGTGGAGGAGAGAGGTGTGTCACAAGCAGTTGTAGTGTTTTGGAGGCGTGGTGGTGGAACAACCTCCAAAACTACTGTGCCTTGACCTGCGTCCTTCCCAGCTGCCAGCAGAGTCACCCAATGGGCCGTAAAAGACAGGTAACGTCCCTGTCCATGCCTGCTGGACCATGAGTCAGCGGTAAGATGCACCTTACCACTGACCGCCCTGTCCAGCGAGGTATGGACATTGCCTTCCACATGCCGGTAGAGAGCCGGAATCGCCTTCCGTGAAAAAAAGTGGCGTTTGGGTACTTGCCACTGAGGTACTGCACATTCCACAAACTCACGGAAGGGGGCAGAATCTACCAACTGAAAAGGTAGCAGTTGAAGTGCTAGCAATTTTGCTAAGCTAGCATTCAACCGCTGGGCATGTGGATGGCTGGGAGCGTACTTCTTTCGGCGCTGCAGCAGCTGGGGCAGGGAAATTTGTCTGGTAATATCAGTAGATTGGCCGGATGTACTACCACTACTACGTTGTGACACACCTATTTCTACACCTTCGGTGCAGGCTGCAGAGAGGACTAGGGGTCTAGTGGGGTTTGAGGTCACAGAAGGGCAAGGGGAGGACCGCTTTTGTCTTTGGTGTGGGTCTTTCTGGTATGCCTGCCAACGAGCTGCATGGCAGGTCGACATATGTCTGGACAAGCATGTGGTGCCCAAGCGGGTGATGTTTTGGCCACGCGAGATACGCTTGAGACATATGTTGCAAACAGCAAAGGTAGCATCTGATGGACAGGTTTCAAAAAAGGCCCACACCAAAGAACTTTTGCTGTACCGTTGAGACACAGCAGCGCCACGTAATGCAGTTGGTGTACTGCCCTTAAGCTGACCCCTGGAGGGCTTCCTGCCTCTTTGAAGATGTGCCTGTGCCTCGTCCTCTTCCTCCTCCTCCTCTCTCCTACCAGGCACCCAGGTAGAGTCAATGACCTCATCATCCCCTCCCTCCTCATCATCACTGGCGACAACCTGGCAGTATGCTCCAGCTGGGGGAACATCACTCCCAGATTGTTGTCCCTCTCGGCCACCCCCTCTCCCTGGGCTCACATCAATGCCTTCCTCTATCAGTGTTCCGTCATCGGAGTCTTCAAAACGCTGTGCATCTTCAGCTAGCATGTACCCAACACTGTGTTGAAACAGTTCGGGGGACTCCTCAGGAGGACACGGTGGGACTAGGGAAGGATTGTGTGATCCCATTGTGCAGAGGGTAGAGGACGCCTTGGCAGCTGCTTTGCCAGACAAACTATAATCAGTTTGTGTGAGAGAGGATGAGGAGGATGAGGACGGCTTGGTCATCCACTCAACTAATTTCTCAGCATGTTGAGGCTCAACACGGCCAGCTCCCGAAAAGAAGGACGAGCGGCCACGGCCACGTGCTGAAGAGGATGCACCACATCCATCACCAGCGTTACCTCTAGATGCAGAGCCTGCTTGCCCTCGTGACTCTCTGCCTCTCTTTGTCCTTCCAGCCATAGTTATGCGTTCAGGTGTTATGTAACAAAATAGTCGCTGTCACACCAACTGCGTTCAGATGGTATTAAACAGCAACCACACAGTAAGAGCGACTTGGCTCAAGTGTAAAGTAACAAAATAGTCGCTGTCACACCGACTGCGTTCAGATGGTATTAAACAGCAACCACACAGTAAGAGCGACTTGGCTCAAGTGTAAAGTAACAAAATAGTCGCTGTCACACCAACTGCGTTCAGATGGTATTAAACAGCAACCACACAGTAAGAGCGACTTGGCTCAAGTGTAAAGTAACAAAATAGTCACTGTCACACCGACTGCGTTCAGATGGTATTAAACAGCAATCACACAGTAAGAGCGACTTGGTTCAAGTGTAAAGTAACAAAATAGTCGCTGTCACACCGACTGCGTTCAGATGGTATTAAACAGCAATCACACAGTAAGAGCGACTTGGTTCAAGTGTAAAGTAACAAAATAGTCGCTGTCACACCAACTGCGTTCAGATGGTATTAAACAGCAACCACACAGTAAGAGCGACTTGGCTCAAGTGTAAAGTAACAAAATAGTCGCTGTCACACCGACTGCGTTCAGATGGTATTAAACAGCAATCACACAGTAAGAGCGACTTGGTTCAAGTGTAAAGTAACAAAATAGTCGCTGTCACACCGACTGCGTTCAGATGGTATTAAACAGCAATCACACAGTAAGAGCGACTTGGTTCAAGTGTAAAGTAACAAAATAGTCGCTGTCACACCAACTGCGTTCAGATGGTATTAAACAGCAATCACACAGTAAGAGCGACTTGGTTCAAGTGTAAAGTAACAAAATAGTCGCTGTCACACCAACTGCGTTCAGATGGTATTAAACAGCAACCACACAGTAAGAGCGACTTGGCTCAAGTGTAAAGTAACAAAATAGTCGCTGTCACACCGACTGCGTTCAGATGGTATTAAACAGCAACCACACAGTAAGAGCGACTTGGCTCAAGTGTAAAGTAACAAAATAGTCGCTGTCACACCGACTGCGTTCAGATGGTATTAAACAGCAACCACACAGTAAGAGCGACTTGGTTCAAGTGTAAAGTAACAAAATAGTCGCTGTCACACCAACTGCTTTCAGATGGTATTAAACAGCAACCACACAGTAAGAGCGACTTGGCTCAAGTGTAAAGTAACAAAATAGCCGCAGTGACACCAACTGCCTTTAGTTGCTATTAAACAGCACGCACGCAGTAATAGCGACTGCGGTCAAATGCGATTTAACAGCACGCACGCAGTGACACCAACTGCCTTTAGTTGCTATTAAACAGCACGCACGCAGTAATAGCGACTGCGGTCAAATGCGATTTAACAGCACGCACGCAGTGACACCAACTGCCTTTAGTTGCTATTAAACAGCACGCACGCAGTAATAGCGACTGCGGTCAAATGCGATTTAACAGCACGCACGCAGTGACACCAACTGCCTTTAGTTGCTATTAAACAGCACGCACGCAGTAATAGCGACTGCGGTCAAATGCGATTTAACAGCACGCACGCAGTGACACCAACTGCCTTTAGTTGCTATTAAACAGAACGCACGCAGTAATAGCGACTGCGGTCAAATGCGATTTAACTGCACGCACGCAGTGACACCAACTGCCTTTAGTTGCTATTAAACAGCACGCACGCAGTAATAGCGACTGCGGTCAAATGCGATTTAACAGCACGCACGCAGTGACACCAACTGCCTTTAGTTGCTATTAAACAGCACGCACGCAGTAATAGCGACTGCGGTCAAATGCGATTTAACAGCACGCACGCAGTGACACCAACTGCCTTTAGTTGCTATTAAACAGCACGCACGCAGTAATAGCGACTGCGGTCAAATGCGATTTAACAGCACGCACGCAGTGACACCAACTGCCTTTAGTTGCTATTAAACAGCACGCACGCAGTAATAGCGACTGCGGTCAAATGCGATTTAACAGCACGCACGCAGTGACACCAACTGCCTTTAGTTGCTATTAAACAGCACGCACGCAGTAATAGCGACTGCGGTCAAATGCGATTTAACAGCACGCACGCAGTGACACCAACTGCCTTTAGTTGCTATTAAACAGCACGCACGCAGTAATAGCGACTGCGGTCAAATGCGATTTAACAGCACGCACGCAGTGACACCAACTGCCTTTAGTTGCTATTAAACAGCACGCACGCAGTAATAGCGACTGCGGTCAAATGCGATTTAACAGCACGCACGCAGTGACACCAACTGCCTTTAGTTGCTATTAAACAGCACGCACGCAGTAATAGCGACTGCGGTCAAATGCGATTTAACAGCACGCACGCAGTGACACTAACTATACTGACTACACTTCCTACTCTATCTATCTTTCTATCTATCTATCTATCTAGTTAAGACACTGTGTCTCTATCTCTCTATCTCTCTCTGTCTGACTGACTGATCTTCTCTAGAACCGCCAACACACTACACTAGGCAGCCGTGCAGGCTGCCTTTTATAGTGGGGGGCGTGTACTAATCCCCCTGAGCCATAATTGGCCAAAGCCACCCTGGCTTTGGCCAATTATGGCTCTTCGTTTTTTGAGCGCTGTGATTGGGCAAGCATGCGGGACATACAGCATGCTTGGCCAATCATCAGCGCTCAACGCCCCAGTGAATTATGGGACGTTTAGTGTCATTCGAATTTGGCGCGAACGACCCGTTTTGTTCGATTTTCGACGAACGATCGAACGACCGATGTTCGATTCGAACATACGTTCGAATCGAACGCGGAGCTCATCCCTACAGTAGATACGCCGGCGTACTCTCTCTGTGGATCTGGCCCTGTATTTTTATTTTCATTCCTATTTTTATTTTATTTTAGTATTGTTTTGTTTCATTATTTTTTCCTCTTATTTCATTGTTTCATTTTTTTTATATTATTATTATTACATTGTTTTGCTTTATATATATTTTTGTTTTTTATTTTATTTAAATGTATTTTATGTTATACTTTGATGCAATAAAGTTTATTCCCTTTTCATGCTATGTATATTAATGTAAAGGTGGCTGTGATGTGATTCAGGGCCAGATCCACAAAGCAGATGAGCCGACTTAAATCGAGATACGCAGTGTAATTGAAATTTGCGCCGCACGTATTTTGGCGCCTGATCCTCAAAACGAGATACGCCTGAAATCCAAGTTTTCCTAAAAGAATTACACCGGCGCTTCTTCGCACGCAAAATACGCTAGACACGCCGCTGTTTTGATAGGCAAAGATGCAAATGAGGGAGATAATGCGATCCACAAAATTAAGTGTGTGCGCCGTAGATTACGCCCTGTGCGCTTCTGTTATTTTCCCGGCGGGAAGATACACTTTATAAAAGCAGCCCTAATTTTACACCTGCCGTGTAAAGGTCAGCTACAGCAACACCATTAAGGAAGAGCTGAGCACACACACTTGCTGGACTACAATCTGTCTGCCAACATGCCAGGGCCATCCATGATCATAACTGCACTAGTGACTTTAGATGCGCTAAGAAGGAGGAGGGAACGGAGGAGGAGGAGGAGGAGGGCACAGGAGAGGGTCTACCGCAGAAGCCTAGATGTCTTTGGCATGACTGCTTCTGAGGTGTATCGCAACTTCAGATTTAACCGTGAAGCCATCCTGGAATTAACCACAATCCTGCAGGATGATCTCACCAGCCCAACACAACGCTCACATGCAGTGCAGCCACTGATCAAGGTAATGGCAACACTGCATTTCCTGGCCACTGGCTCTTTTCAGCGCACAAGTGGACGTGTGGCTGGGATGGCACAATCCTCCATGAGCAGATGTGTGCACCAGGTTGTCCCTGCAATCCTGAGACGCATGAGCAGGGGAAGGAGGATCATCCTGGGGGGGTGTGAGCAGGGGAAGGAGGATCATCCTGGGGGGGGTGAGCAGGGGAAGGAGGATCATCCTGGGAGGGGGGTGTGAGCAGGGGAAGGAGGATCATCCTGGGGGGTGGGTGAGCACGGAAAGGAGGAGCCTCCCCTGGTGACTGTCCTCCTGCTGGCCTGCCCTCCAAAGCCACTGATATCCTGGTCAGACAGATTGTGAGGGCAGCCGTATTGGCCTGGCCAGCCCGGGTATTGGCCTGGACAGCCTGGGTCAGGGCAGTCACCTCCTGGGCCACGCCTGTTGTGGCGGTCTGCAGGTCACACAAGCATGTGATGACCGCCAAGGAGTTTGTGGCAACATCAGAGAGTGACTCCTTAATTGTACCCAGGCTGGCCTCAATCTGGCTCAGAGTCTCTTTGATCTGAGCCAGATTGCGGGTCTGCCGGGCATTGTCCCTCTGCAGATTGGCCGGCAGACACTCGGCCACCCCCCTGGTCTCCTGGGTCGCCATCCTGCCTGCAGCTGTGTCTTGTGGCCTGGGAGGAGGGGAGAGAGAGACCCTTGTGGGTTGAGGCCTGTTGGGGGAGGAGTGGGAGGGACTACCCCTGATGGTGGCCTGACTGCTGCCAGCCTCAGGGGTAGCCTCAGGGGTAAACAAATCCGAGGCCAAAAGGACTTCCCTGCCAATCTCCATATCTTCAGCCTCCACCCCCTCATCCTCCTCCCCCTCAACCTCCTCATGAGGGGAGGTGTGGCCACTCCCCTCCCCTGGGGAATCCTGCCCTTCTTGGGACTCTTCTGCAGCCTGTTGTCCAGGGGATGGTGCAGCAGCCTGGCCTGATGGCCCAGCAACCTCCTGGCCTGATGACCCAGCAACCTCCTGGTCATCTGTGGAGGACACAAAACAATCACAGGTTGGAGGATCCACACACTTGGCACATCTTCCCTTCCCCCACCCACACATGCTAATCACCAGATAGAAAAAACAAAAACGTACCTGTCCTCACAGGAACATCTGATTGATAGCCACGCAGGTCCACCACCTGCTGTGGGTGGAAACACCGGGCCACTGCCCATTCCTCCTCACTCAGCCTGATGGGGCAGGGTCCGCCTCCTCCAGTGCCCATGGCATGGGCATTGATCTTGGTCATCTTGTCACGGACCAGGCTCTTAAGATCGTTGATCTTCTTTTGTATCCCACCGGGGGTCCTCGTCTCCCCCCCCCCGCCGCATTGATCTGATCCGTTATTTTTTGGATGATCGCCTTCCTCTGGGCCGGGGAGGTCTTCCGGCTCTCAGGGCCATGTAAATAATGCCCATATTGGACGATGGCCCGAGCAAGTATCTGCTTCTCTACGACAGAAAAATTTAACTTCCTGCGCTTGGGTGCCATCACAGCCACCACTCAGCACCAACAAAAAACAGACACAACAAACAAAAATACTCACACAACAAACAAACAAAAATACTCACACAACAAACAAACAAAAATACTCACAGAAGAAACAAACAAAAATACTCACAGAAGAAACACACACAAAAATCTCAACACACAAGCAGACAGCTACTACAAATTCAAAAACAAACACGCAAAAAACAAACAGAAAATACACTCAGAAAAAAACAATCAGAAAACACACTTAGGAAAAAAAAACTACAACTACACTCTACTACTCCTCCAAAACTTTTATCTCACACACAACTCACCAACACACACCAACAAACGACAGAGCAGAAGCAACTTGCTCTAGGAAGGGTAACACAGGGATATACTTTTGCAAGGGAAGTGTGTTTGTCTGGGGCTATTTATACACAGGGCGATCCTCAAACTAAGTACGCTTGGCCTTTTTCCTATCTCACTGATTGCGCCGGGCAAAGTTCTGCACATGCCCAGTGAGGAGCAGATTCGTGCGCGCATGCACAGTACGGCCGGCCCTTTATTTGCATGGGGTCACGGCTCATTACAATGAAGCACGCCCACACTTCCTTCCCACTTGCAATAACCCCGCCTTACGTCTCTGAATTTAAGTTACACTTGCACAATTTTGGACGCAAATGCGCTGTGGATACGGCACTTACGACACAAAATTAGGGCGCCGTAACTTAAATGACATAAGTTTTGAGTAACTTAATTTGCGCCGCTGTTTGTGGATCTGGCCCTCAGTGAATATGCACGCTCCAGTTAGTAACACATGGTAGTGTTTTTAATGCTACATTTTTCAATAGATTGCGTCCCCATACAAATGTATTAGTGACCCCCATACAAATGTATTAGTGACCCCCTTCCCTTTACACATCGTTTTCTGTGGGAGAGAACATGGGAGAGGCTAAATAACTGCCTGCGTGTGTTCAGGAAGCTAGGGAGTATATAAACAGTGGATTGATGTCTCTAGCTCCACTTCTACTGAAGAATTCAGTGCCCCAGATAGCACGCGTCTAGGGGAGGAGTTTGCATATTAATGTCCCATCACTGCCATCTTGAGACCTACTGGTCCGGATTCAGATAGGAGAGCGAATCTTTATATTAGCGTAACGTATGTCATTTTCGTTACGCCGCCGCAAGTTTTTCAGGCAAGTGCTTTATTCACAAAGCACTTGCCTGTAAAGTTGAGGCGGCGTAGCTTAAATCACCCGGCGGAATTCAAATTTGGCGGGTAGGGGGCGTGTATCATTTAAATCAAGCGTGTCCCCGTGCCGAACGAACTGCGCATGCTCCAAATCACGTCCCTAATTGTCAATGAAAGCGACGTGAGCGTAACTTATGCCCAGCTCAATTGTGAATCGACTTACGCAAACCACGTAAAAATTTCAAAACCTGGCGCGGGAACGACGGCCATACTTAACATTAGCTACGCCTCATATAGCAGGGGTAACTATACGCCGAAAAAAGCCGAACGTAAACATCGTAAAAAAATGCCCCGGCGGAACGTACGTTTCTGAATCGCCGTATCTACCTAATTAATATATTCCTTGCGGAAATATACGGAAGCGCCACCTAGCGGCCAACCTGAAATTGCAGCCTAAGATACGACGGTGTAAGACACTTAGGCCCCATACACACGAGAGGATTTATCCGCGAATACGGTCCAGCGGACCGTTTCTGCGGATAAATCCTCTCGAGGATTTCCGCGGATTTCCATGCGATGGAGTGTACTCACCATCGCATTGAAATCCGCGCCGAAATCCTCTGGCGATGACGTGTCGCGCCGTCGCCGCGATTATGACGCGGCGACGTGCGCGACGCTGTCATATAAGGAATTCCACGCATGCGTCGAATCATTACGACGCATGCGGGGGATCCCTTCGGACGGATGGATCCGGTGAGTCTATACAGACCAGCGGATCCATCCGTTGGGATGGATTCAAGCAGATAGATTTGTTTAGCATGTCAGCAAATATTTATCTGCTGGAATCCATCCCAGGGGATAAATATCCGCGGAAAAAGATCCGCTGGAGTGTACACACCATAGGATCTATCCGCTGAAACCCATTCGCTGGGATTTTTCAGCGGATGAATTCTATCGTGTGTATGGGGTCTTACACCTGTCGGATCTTAGGCATATCTATGCGTAACTGATTCTCTGAATCAGGCGCATAGATACGACGGCTGGACTCAGAGATACGACGGCGTATCAGGAGATACGCCGTCGTATCTCCAATCTGAATCCGGACCATTGTGTCTAAACGATTTTGCAGCTTGCACGGCTTACAGTGCCATCCTTGTGAGTTTTTTTTATATATAAGAATAAACCTTTTATACGGAGAGCACTAGATTTTGCCTTCCTTCTTTCACATACTTATCCTATTTGGCGAGACGGTCGAGTTATATGTTCCATGGGAGCAGGTGTCTTGGAGGAAGGAGGCTGAATATCAGCATCACGCCAGTTATCTCTATTATCCCCAGAGGGGAACAGTGCTGATCTAATTTAGATGTGAGGTGATCAGCCTGTGATACTGGTTGTGTGTAGAGCACAAGTACTGGATTTGTTGCACAATTGATTTGTTTGCACCATTGATGCACTGATGTTTTTGAATCTACTTCAATCAATCACTCAATACAATATATGAACATTCTTTATAATTTATCACCGTTAGAGTGAGACTACTTGTAAATTATAGCAGCTATTTTATTTGAATTTAAATTGCATATATTGAGATTGATTGATTTTTTTCACATTTCTAAAGTGGATATAAACCCGATTCATTAAATTTAAGCTGGGTACATATATCTGCAGTGTTTTCTTATTTGTCTTCAAAGCACTATGTCCCATGGCTGTCTCCTTCTCTGGTCTTCTGTTATTAGACTGAGAAATTCTGATAAGGTTTCCGCCAACTGTGATAACAGCAGCCTGAGTTTTGTGTTGGGAAGTATGCTAAAACACACCTTCCCCGTTCTTCACAGTGGCAATGTCACTGATCGTCTGTTCCCTGATATAGGGAAAGGCGATCAGTGATGTCACACGTCCAGCCCCGCCCCCCTACAGTTAGAAACACAAATGAGGTCACACATAACCCCTACAGCGCCCCCTAGTGGTTAATTCATTTTTATAGCAATTTTTGCTGTGAAAATGACAATTGTCCCAAAAATATGTCAAAATTGTCCTATGTGTCCGCCATAATGCCGTAGTCACGAAAAAAATCGCTTACAACCGCCATTAGTAGTAAAAAGAAAATATTAATAAAAATGCCATAAAACTATCCCCTATTTTGTAAACGCTATAAATTTTGTGCAAACCAATCGTTAAACGCTTATTGCGATTTTTTTTACCAAAAATATGTGCAAGAATACGTATCGGCCTAAACTGAGAAAAAAAAATTTTTAATATCTTTTTTGGGGGTATTTATTATAGAAAAAAGTTAAAAATATAGATTATTTTTTCAAAATTGTCGCTCTATTTTTGTTTATAGCGCAAAAAATAAAAACCACAGAGGTGATCAAATACCACCAAAAGAAAGCTCTATTTGTGGGAAAAAAAGGACGCCAATTTTGTTTGGGAGCCACATCGCACGACCACACAATTGTCAGTTAAAGCGACGCAGTGCCGAATCGCAAAAACTGGCCAGGTCCTTTACCTGCGCAATGGTCCGGGTCTTAAGTGGTTAAACAGAACAAGCTCGCCTGCAAATGGGGGTATCCTAAACCTTTATCCTAAAATAATCTTCTTGTGTAACTGCAGTGGTAGCTGGAGTTTGGCTTCACTTTGTTTAGCCTATCTACATTTGCTTGTCCAGCAAACTCTCCTCTCCCCCCAGGCTGACAATGTTGCTGTCCAAAGGTACCCCTATGCTCCTGAGTGGGGGGCACTCTAGCACAGAAGGTATGTTAATAGTCAGATAACTAGAAAAAAGAAGAGGGGGAAAAAGCCTAAAAAAAGTCAGAAAAAAAATAACGAATGCAGCCACCACATCTAATGGCTGATATATTATTTATTTTTTTGACTTTGTGTTTAATACGGCTTTAATACTAATATTATCGTATAAAATACCACTAGCAAGTTCCATAGACACTGTTGATTTTTTTCTAAAGCTTTGTAATTGAAATTCAGAATTTTTTACAACCCTGCATTGATTCTACTTTTTTGTTCAAGCTTCAAGAAGCACTAGGCATCTCTAAAGAATAATCCACGCATTCATAAATAATGTTTATTGCAGGCTCGTTCCTTTTGCTTTACTAGGTATAACTGAAATAATTGAGTAATATCTATTGTCTACTATTTGAATTTCAACGTTTTCTTCTTCTGTTGGCTAAAATTATCTTAATCAAGAGAGATTATTGCACATAATGTATACAGTATGTGTATTGGAGGAAGAATTATACCCAAAAGTAGAAAGATGCCAGAAGACACAGTCCAGAAATTTGGTATTATCCATCATGTGTGATTCCAGTTTTGGGTGCTCAAACTTTATTTTATTCACATGAGGAAGGCACCTAAAACGGAGCCTATAATATCCTAAAACGGAGCCGTAACTATAATATAGGCTTCGTTGTTAATAAAAAATTAAATGTAATAAGCAGAGCATGTTAAAGGTTGTTTATAAGGGGAGGACCCCCCTACCAGACCTCCTCCCCCCCTTAAATATATATTTTTTTCTCTTGCCCAGTCTTCCGATAAGAAGGAGGAGGAGAGACAACATAATAAGTCACACATTAGAAACACATAAAGATCAAAGTAATATTTATTAAGGAAGAAAAACTGGATAGACACATATAGCCGGATTCAGGTAGAGCGGCGTATATTTGAGCAGGCGTAGCGCAGCTCATATGCGCTACGCCGACGTAACATAGAGAGGCAAGACCAGTATTCACAAAGCACTTGCTCCCTAAGTTACGGCGGCGTAGCGTAAATGGGCTGGCGTAAGCCCGCCTAATTCAAAGTAGGCAGGTAGTGGGCGTGCTACATTTAAATTAACCGTGACCCCATGTAAATGAAGGGCCGAACAAGCGGCGCATGCTCAGAATCACGTTGAATTTACTCCCTATGATACGCCGGGTCAATTCATACGACGTGAACGTAACCTACGCCCAGCCCCATTCACGTATGACTTACGTAAACGACGTAAAATCCGACGGCAGTTCCGACGTCCATACCCTAACATGACTTACACCTGCTAGTTGGTGGTTTATGTTTACGCCGGACGTACGCCTTACGTAAACGGCGTAGCTTACTGCGACGGGCGCAAGTACGTTCATGAATCGGCGTATCTAGGTCATTTACATATTCGACGTGTAAATCAATGGAAGCGCCCCTGGCGGCCAGCGTAAATATGCGCCCAAGATACGACGGCGTAGGAGACTTACGTCGGTCGGATGGAGCCTAAATTCAGGCGTATCTCCTTTGCAGAATCAAGCGCACAGATACGATGGCGCATCTGTGGACTTATGCGGCGTATCATTAGATACGTTGGCGTAAGTCTTTGTGAATCCGGGCCACATTGTTTGGAAAAGTTAGGCACGTATGATACCCAAATAGGGTTTTGGGTGAGGGGGCGCAGAAATCGCCCCCCCCCAATGCCCCTATTCACCTTTCCCTTCTTTTCATTTCCATAAAAAAAAAAGAAAAAATGTATTTATTTTTTCTTTAACTTTTCACATCATAGGTAATGGTATATTACATACAACATGCACTAGCACTTAACGATCACAAAGAGAATTGTCTCTCCCCTCCACCCAACCCTTCCCCTTCCCAATCCCCATTTTTTTTCAATCCCCCGCCATAAGGGGGAATAAGGAACAAAGGGCCAGATTCACGTAGAGCGGCGTATATTTAGACCGGCGTAGCGCATCTCTGTTACGTTACGCCGGCTCAATTTCGTGACGCAAGTACCGTATCCACAGAGTATTTGTGCCAAAATTTGCGCCAGCGTAACGTAAATTCTGAGGCGTAAGGCGGGGTAATTGGAAGTGGGAAGGAAGTGGGCCTGCTCCATTGAAATGAGCCATGACCCCATGCAAATGAAGGGCCGGCCGTACTGCGCATGCGCGCATGATTCTGCACCTCACTGGGCATGCTCAAAACTTGGCCCAGCGCAATCAGTGAGATAGGAACTAGGCCCGGCGTACTTAGTGAGATACGCCTTGTGTATAAATAAGCCCAGACAAACGCCCTTCCATTGCAAAAGTACATCCATGTGTTTCCCTTCCTGAAGCAAGGTGCTTTTGTTCTGTTGTCTGTGGCTGTGTGTTGGTTTGTGTAGGAGTGTTATAGTAAAGATTTAGTGGAGTAGGAGATTGTATTAGCTGTTTGTTTTTTCTGAGTGTTTTTTGGTGTCTGTTTTTTCTGTCTGTTTTTTGGTGTCTGTATTAGCTGTCTGTTTGTGCTGTCTGATATTTCTGTCTGTTTGTGCTGTCAGATTTTTGTGTCTGTTTGTGCTGTCTAATTTTTGTGTCTGTTTGTGCTGTCTGATTTTTCTGTGTTTGGTGGTGATGTGGCACCAAAGAAGAGGAAGCTAAACTTCTCGGTCCGTGAGAAGGAAATCCTTGCTAGGGCCATCACCCTATATGGGCGATATTTGCATGGCCCTGAGAGCCGGGACACCACCACGGCCAGGAAGAGGGAGATCCTTCAGGACATTGTGGATGACATCAATGTGTTGGGGGGGAGACCCGGACCGTCAGTGGGATCACAAAAAAATTAATGATCTGAGGAGCGTGGTCCGTAAGAAGCTGGCCAAGCTTACAGCACATGCCATGGGCACTGGAGGGGGGCCACCATGCACCATCAGGCTGACTGAGGAGGAGCGTGCGGTGGCCCAGTGCTTTCACAGGCAGCAAGTGGTGGCCTGCCTGGCTTTGACTCCGAGGAGGCCGTGAGGACAGGTAAGTTTTATTTTATTTTTCTAGCTGGTGAGTAGCATGTGTGGGGGGGGGAAGGAATATGTGACAAGTGTGTGGATCCTCCAACCTGTGTATGTTTTGTGTCATCCAGGAGGGTGCTGGGCCATCTGGCCAGTCTGCCCCATCCCCCGGACATCAGGCTCCTGAAGACCCCCATGAAAGCCAGGAGTCCTCAGGGGAGGGGAGTGGCCACAGGGCATCTCATGAGGAGGATGAGGGGGAGGAGGTTGAGGGGGAGGAGGTTGAGGAGGAGGAGGTCACCTCTGGGAATGAGGTACTACTCCATTTGGAGGAGTCTCCCCCTAGGGCTGGCAGCAGCCAGGCCTCCATCAGGGGTAGCCCCTCCCACTCCTCCCCCAACAGGGCCCCCCCCCAGGGAGCTCCCCTTCTCCCATGCCACAAGCCTCATCTGCAGGCAGGAAGGCCAAACAGAAGACCAGGGGGGTGTCAGACTTTCTGCCGGAAAATCTTAGGAGGGACCAGGCCCTTCAGACCCGCCATCAGGGTCAGGTCACCCAGACTTTGGCCCAGATGGAGGACAGCCTGGCCTCCATCAAAGATTCAGTAAATGACGTGAGCTGCAACTCCTTGGCATTCATTAATTGTTTTATTGACATGCAGACTGCCACAGCAGGCGTGGGTCAGGAGGTGCATGCCCTGACCCAGGCTGTCCAGGCCAATACCCAGGCTGTCCAGGCCAATATGGCAGCCCTGAATGTTGGCCTCAACAGAATAGCCGTGGCCTTGGAGGGCAGGCCGGCAGGTGGGCAGAGACCAGGGGAGGCTCCTCCTTCCCCTGCTTCCCCCCCATGAGTCTCCCCTGAGGGGCCGTGGCCGGCCCAGGCGTGGGTCACGGCGACGTTGATTGGTGGTGTACTTTTGGTTTCTTTTTGTTATTTTTATGTTTTTGTTTTTACTGTGATTACGATTTGTTGTATGTGTGTGAATGATGTATGAATGTGGGGGTGACATTCCTGCGGGAAAAGGGGTGTCACCCTCAGTTTTGGTGGAGTATGGTTCCCCAGGACCAGGGAGAAGTGATCCCAGGTCCATGTGAATGGTGTATGAATGTACAGTGACATAATTGGAGCCTTGGCGTGGCGTTGCTGCTCCCTAGTACCGTGCAGTGTACTTTGGTCTAATCCAATTAGATGAGGATGTGGGGTGTTTGTGCTAGGGACCACAGTGGTGTGCATGCATGCATTCTCATTGTGCCATGATTAATGTGTGTGTTTAACGTGCAAAGATGCCTTCTGCGAGGCCTCTCCTGGCTGTTGCTCCCTCACAAGACGGGGGGCCCTCGCGCAGGGGGGGATTGTCTGGTTCGGGGGTCAGGTCATCACGTAGCTCAATCTCCAGGCCCCTTCTCACAGCAAAGTTGTGCAGCATACAACATGCCCCGATGATCTGGCACACAAAGTTTGGGGAATACAACAGGGTACCCCCAGACTTATCCAGGCATCGGAAACGGGACTTCAGGAGGCCAAAGGTGCGTTCCACCACTGCACGGGTACATATGTGTGCTTCATTGTATCTTTCCTCTCCAGGGGTTTGGGGGTTCCGGAATGGAGTCATGAGATGGGGTCCCAGTGCATATGCAGAGTCACCTGGAAGGGAAAAGACAGGAGGATGTTAGTCGTGCATGTGCCCCTCGTGATGTCTGCATCATGGGGGGGACAGTCATGCCTGACACCCATGTCACTCACTAACCAGCCAGCTGTCCCCATACATGTTCTGTTCAAATTCTGTTGGGATGTGGCTTTAACGGTATATGTAGCTGTCATGGCTGGATCCTGGGTGTTTGGCACGGACGTGCCATATGAGGTATTGGGCATCGACTATCACCTGTACGTTGATGGAATCCCAATGCTTCCGATTGCGGTATATGTACTCTGTCTCACGGGGGGGCTGGAGTGCCACATGTGTGCAATCAATGGCCCCCACGGTGCCTGGGAATTGTGCAATTCTGTAGAATTCACGCATTGTCTTCATCCGCAGGTCCTCCTGGGTGGGTTTGATGATTTGGTTGGCCATGCATCTGAGGATTGCAGGGACAACCTGGTGCACACATCTGCTAATGGAGGATTGTGACATCCCAGCCACCACTCCACTTGTACGCTGAAAAGAGCCAGTGTCAAGGAAATGCAGTGTTGCCATTGCCTTGACCAGTGGCTCCACTGCATGTGAGCGTTGTGTTGGGCTGGTGATGTCATCTTTCAGGGTTGTGGTTAATTCCACGATGGCTTTAGGGCTGAATCTGAAGATGCGAAACACCTCAGAAGCAGGCATGCCAAAGACGTCTATGCGTGTGCGATATATCCTCTCCTGTGCCCTCCTCCTCCGTTCCCTCCTCCTTCTGCGCGCCTCTAAAGTCACTAGTATAGCTATGAGAATGGATGCCCCTGGCATGTTGGCAGACAGATTGTTGTCCTGCAAGTGTGTGTGCTCAGCTTGTCCCTAACGGTGTTGCTTTAGCTGACCTGCACACGTCTGGTGCAAAGTTAAGGCTGCATTTATAAGGGGTAACTTTAGGCCGGACAAACAGCTGATGCGCACATGGCGTAGCCTGCGCTGCACAAACGTACTTTTGTGGATCGCCATATCTCCCTCATTTGCATATTTGACTAGCAAATCAATGGTGTGTCTAGCGTATTTTTGCGCCCCACGATGCGCCGGTGTAATCTTTTTACGTCGGTCGGAAAAAGCTGGTTTTCAGGCGTATCTCGTTTTGGGGATACGGCGCATAGATACGCACGGTGCATATTTACAATTACGCCGCGCATCTCTAGATATGCCAGCGTAAGTGCTTTGTGAATCTGTCCCAAAATCGGGGGGGTGGGGGGTCACCTCCCACTATCTGTTTGTTTTCATATGTCAATATATTTTTTACCTGTTACCAATACAGTTGATATGATAGTTACATATACCCCATTTCAGGTGCTTTCCCTGGGTACCTAAAGAAACAGTGGGGTGCATTTACTAAAGCTGGTGCACACAGAATCTGGAGCAGCTGTGCATAGTAGCCAATCAGCTTCTAACTTCAGCCTGTTTAATTAGGCTTTGACAATAAAACCTGGACACTAATTGATTTCTATGAAGAGCTGCATTAGATTTTGCACTCTCCAGTTGTAGTAAATAAACCTATAGCTAGATTCAAATAGACTGCCGCATCTTTGTGGTGGCGTAGCGTATCGTATTTACACTATGCCGCCGTAAGTTACGGCGGCGTAGCGTGAATAGCCCGGCGTAAGCGCGCCAAATTCAAATGAGGATGTGGGGGGGCGTGTTTTATGTAGATTAACTGTGACCCGACGTGATTGACGTTTTTTACAAACGGCGCATGCGCCGTCCGTGTACATATCCCAGTGTGCATTGCGACAAAGTACGCCGCAAGGACGTATTGGTTTCGACGTGGACGTAAATTACGTCCAGCCCTATTCACGGACGACTTACGCAAGCAACGTCAAATTTTTACATTTCGACGCGGGAACGACGGCCATACTTAACATTACTAGTCCAGCTATTTGATGGAATAACTTTACGCCTAAAAATGCCTTACGTAAACGGCGTATCTTTACTGCGACGGGCAAGCGTACGTTCATGAATAGGCGTATCTTAGATAGGTTTAAGTGTATCTCTGTTTGAGAATACACTTAAACTTAGGACGACGCAGATTCTGAGTTAGGTCGGCGTATCTACTGATACGCCGGCCTAACTCTTTATGAATCTAGCTACTAATGTCACCTTGTGCATACAAGGAAAGGATTCTGTAAAGGACATCCCATAAACTCCAGATTCTCATTTTACCTCTTCACAGCTCCTTGCTCTTCAGCAACCATTGAGAAACCCCAACACTCCTTGTATGGGTAAGGTGCCAGTGTCTCTATAAATGGTATAAATGTATAAAACTTATGTCAAATTTGTATTGCTGTCTGTGTCGGATGACTGGTATGTCATAGAGACAGAAAGTGATAGGAAATCTATATATTTTATAGTTGTCTAGAACATAAGGTGAGTGCAAATCTTCCAATGGAGACCGTGACTAGTGATGTTGCGAACCTAAAATTTTCGGTTAGCGAACGGCGAACGCAAACTTCCGCAAATGTTTGCGAATGGGCGAACTGGGCGAACCGCCATAGACTTCAATGGCAGGTGAATTTTAAAACCCACAGGGACTCTTTCTGGCCACAATAGTGATGGAAAAGTTGTTTCAAGTGGACTAACACCTGGACTGTGGCATGCCATAGGGGGATCCATGGCAAAACTCCCATGGAAAATTACGTAGTTGTCGCAGAGTCCGTTTTTAATCCATAAAGGGCATAAATCGCCTAACACTCATAAATTGTTTGGAATAACGTGCTTAAAACATCAGGTATGATGTTGTATCGATCAGGTAGTGTAAGGGTTAGGGTTAGGGTTAGGGTTACAGATAGGGTTAGGGTTAGGGTTACAGACAGGAGAACGAGAAATAAATAAACCGAGAATATTGGTTTAACCTTTAGATTAGACAACATAATAGAAAAAAGAAAAAAAAATTGCTCTTTCCTTCCTGTTGATCTCTCCCTCCACCCTCTCTTCTCTCCTCATCTCATCCTCTCCCTGTATTCAATATATGGAGCCCATATCTGCCGATGCTTGTCCTCCTGCTCTTTCATACTCATTGTAAGGTTTTCCATTAGTTGTACTTCCTCTATATTTGCCATCCATTGTGCTTTACTTGGAGAAACATTACTTTTCCAGAGAGCTGGAATGCATGCTTTTGCCGTTGATAACAAATGTCTTACCAATGAATTTTTTTATTTTTCCGCTGATAGAGGGATATCAAAGAGCAGGTAGGCAGCTGGATTATCTCCAAGTGACACATCTATCATTTCTTCTATTGTTTCTGATACCATTTGCCAGAAATTCCTTACTTTTGGACATTCACAAAAAATGTGTATCATAGTGCCCACCATCTCTTGACACCGCCAACAGAGATTTGAGGTCTGTGGATATATCCGATTCAATACTTCTGGGGTTCTATACCACCTGCTCAAAATCTTATAACTTCCCTCTTGGTACCTAGTTGCTATTGACACCTTATGTGTATACCTAAATATCTTATTTTTTTGTGCTTCTAAAAAAGTGACCCCCATCTCTCTTTCCCATGCCTGTATGTAACCAAGGTTTTGTGAGGCCTTCAACTCGATCACCGTAGTATATAATGTCGATATTGCATGTCTCACTGACTCTCCTATCAAGCATAAGTTTTCAAACTTCGATGGTGTGGTTATTTCTCTGGTTCGCATGGAGATTAATCTGAGAAATGCATTTAACTGCATTCTCCTGAAAAAGTCTAGACTTTCTCCAAACTCACAATCCAACTCTTCTCTAGATAATACATGATTATCTACCGTGAAGTGTATCAATCTATTTTTGCCCTGTCGGTTTAGAATCATAAAACTTTTATCCTTTTGTCCCATTTCAAACTCTGGATTACCCATGATGGGCATCATCGGGTTCAGCTGATTGGGTGCCTCAACTTTTTTAAGTATCCTTTTAACTACTCTAAGTGTCGCTCCTACTGTCGGATGTTGCTTTGCTGCTTGCGGTATTGTCATGTTTTTTAACCAAATTAATCCCTCCAGGGGTACCTCTATTATTGCTTGTTCCATGTGTACCCATGGTTTTTCTTTCTGACATGCACACCAGTCCAGCAGTCTTGCTAGATGTATTGCCTCATAATACCCCTCTGGGACCGGAAGTCCTACCCCGCCTTTTTCTTTTGGTAAGATCAATATGTCTCTGCGAATTCTAGCGGGTTTTCGGGCCCATACAAACCTTGCCAGTCTTACTCTCAACTCTCTCAAGTATCCCACCGAAATCTTAATAGGCAGGGTCTGTAATAGGTATAATAATCTTGGCATTACATTCATTTTGATTATGTTGATTCTTTCAAACCACGTGAACACCTCCTTATCCCATTTTTGTAGGTCTAATTTAATTTGTCGGACAGGGGCACAAAATTCAATTCAAATATCCTATTTAATCTATTGGGTATTTTTGTCTAGAGATAACTTATATGAGAATGTGTCCATCTGAAAGCAAAACAATTTGACAGCTGTTGTTGTAATGTTGTACTCATCTCGATGCCCATTGCTTCCGATTTATTATAGTTAACTTTAAAATTGAACAGTCTTCCGTACTTAACCATTTCAGCCATTAACCATTTAACCCCCGGACCATATTGCTGCCCAAAGACCAGAGCACTTTTTGCGATTCGGGACTGCGTCGCTTTAACTGACAATTGCGCGGTCGTGCAACGTGGCTCCCAAGCAAAATTGGCGTCCTTTTTTTCCCACAAATAGAGCTTTCTTTTGGTGGTATTTGATCACCTCTGCGGTTTTTATTTTTTGCGCTATAAACAAAAATAGAGCGACAATTTTGAAAAAAAATGAATATTTTTAACTTTTTGCTGTAATAAATATCCCCCAAAAATATATATAAAAAAAAGAATTTTTCCTCAGTTTAGGCCGATACATATTCTTCTACATATTGTTCATTACAAAAATCGCAATAAGCGTTTATTGATTGGTTTGCGCAAAAGTTATCGCGTTTACAAAACAGGGGGTATTTTTATGGCATTTTTATTAATATTTTTTTTACTAGTAATGGCGGCGATCAGTGATTTTTTTTCGGTACAGCGACATTATGGCAGACACTTCGGACACTTTTGACCAATTTTTGGGACCATTGGCATTTTTATAGCGATCAGTTCTATAAAAATGCATTGGATTACTATAAAAATGCCACTGGCAGTGAAGGGGTTAACACTAGGGGGCGGGGAAGGGGTTAAGTATGTTCCCTCTGTGTGTTCTTACTGTGGGGGGGTGGCCTCACTAGTGGCCGCTAAGAGAGCGGACGTTAATGTACGGGCTCTTGCCCAGGAGAGCCGACCTGTCGCCGTAGAATGACGGCAGCTGGTCGGCAAGTAGTTAATGATGGCAAAGATAGAGCTTGGCGGGTTATAAAGAGCAACAGGTCGTCCGCAAATGCGGCCACTTTATGTTCCCTTTCCTTCACTCTAATGCCTCCAATATCTGAATTGGCCCTTATTGTTCTAAGAAAGGGCTCCAGTGTTAAAATTAAGATAATCGGAGACAATGAGCATCCCTAACGTGTTCCAATCTTAATAGAAAAGGTCTCTGAGAGTATTTCATTTATCTTAATTCTGGCCTTGGGTGAAGAGTATAAATTCATAATCCAATTCTGCATCCCCCTTTTCAGCCCTATTTGTTGTATGGTCGCTCTCAGGAAGGACCAGTCAACTCTGTTGAACGCTATTTCTGCGTCTGTGGATACTAATACTAGTGGTTTTTGATGATATTGGGCGTAATGTATGGCACTTATAGCTCTTTTCGTATTCTCCCTACCTTCCCTTTCTGGCGTGAATCCTACCTGGTCAGAGTGTATTAAGGTAGGTATATATAGTAATATTCTGGTTGAGAGTATTTTTGCAAAGATCTTTGGGCCAGATTCACGTAGAATCGCGGCGGCATAACATATCGTATATACGTTACACCGCCGCAAGTTTTCATCGCAAGTGCCTGATTCACCAAGCACTTGCGTGAAAACTTACGCAGGCGGCCTCCGGCGTAAGCCCGCGTAATTCAAAAGGGGCGTGTGCCATTTAAATTAGGCACGCTCCCGCGCCGGACCTACTGCGCATGCTCCGTTTTGAAATTCCCGCCGTGCTTTGCGCGAAGTGACGTAATTTTTTTGAACGGCCATGTGCGTAGCGTACTTTCGTATTCCCGGACGTCTTACGCAAGAAAAAAAAAATTTAATTCGACGCGGGAACGACGGCCATACTTTAACATGGGCTGTGTAAAGTTAGGGCAGGTAAAACGACGACTAACTTTGCGACGGGAAACTAGACTAGCAACAACGTAACGAACGCGACAAACCATCATGGATCGCCGTAAAACCTCATTTGCATACCCGACGCTGGAATACAACACGAACTCCACCCAGCGGCGGCCGAGGTACTGCATCCTAAGATCCGACGGTGTAAGACAATTACACCTGTCGGATCTAAGGGCTATCTATGCGTAACTGATTCTATGAATCAGTCGCATAGATACTCTGAGAGATACGACGGCGTTTCAGAGAAACGCAGTCGTATCTCTTCTGTGAATCTGGCCCTTTAAGTCCACATTTAGCAGTGAGATTGGACGGTAACTTGAACATTGAGCCAGATCTTTCTCCTCTTTGTGTATCACTGTTATAATACTTATTGGGCCATCAATGTCTTTTGCTTCTTTGTCCGTCAATCTGGGCATCTCCGAGGCTTCTATATATGCCCCAGCCTCTTCTTCTTTACATACCCTGCCTCCCTGATCTCGCGTATCCAATTGATACAGGCCAACATAATAATCTCGGAACGCCTTCGCAATTGCCTGTGAAGAATTTACCAATATATCTCCCTGTGTTTTAATGCATTATATATACTTTTGCGTCCTTGTTGCCTTTAATGTTTTGGCCATCATCCTGCTAGGCTTATTCCCAAATTCATAAAAAGATCGTCTACCCCAGGTCATTGCTGCTTTTGCAAACTGGTTAGTTCCTTCCCTCTCTGTAGTGTCTGCGATTTCTTATGCAGAGTCTCTAACCTCTTAATATCACAGAGAAAAGATTGTAATTGGGCCTCCTGTTGTAGTTTTCTACGTGCTCCTGCTGATATAAGTATACCTCTTATATAACATTTATGTATTTCCCATATACAGAAAGGTGACACTTCTCCTGGTTTATTTGTTAGAAAAAACAATTCTAATTCCTGTGCTAACTGTGTCTCCCATTCTGGATCTTTCAAAAGGGTTTCGTTGATCTTCCACTCTTAATATAAATGTGAGTAGATCATGAAAAAGTCCTGATAATGAATCAGTCAGTCTGCAATGCTCCTTCCCTAATTGCCAACTCTCACTTCAGTGTGATCAGGTTACAACAACCTCCAGCAGCGATCAGATGTTTCTAGTTGTATTCAGTCACATGCAAAAGAGGAGGAAAGAAAACATAGCGCAATATTGTAACATGTGAATGTGGATAAAGGCTGCACTTAGTGCACTCACGTATCCTCGCATATGCTATAGACAGGGTATGTTGCCGCTCAGTTAAGTGGACTCCTCACTCGTGATGGACATCCAATGGTCCGTCACTGTAGGCTCCTCCCCCACGCGTATCATCACTTGTCACGTGTCTTAATCAGAAACCTATGATTAAGTCACGTGATGAGTGACGATCCCAGAAGGAAGCCTCTTCTAAAGATGATGCACAAGAAAGCCTGCAAACAGTTTTCTGAAGACAAGCAGACTAAGGATATGGTTTACTGAAACCATGTCCTGTGGTCTGATGAGACCAAGATAAACTTATTTGGTTCTGATGGTGTCAAGCATGTGTGGCAGCAACCAGGTGAGGAATACAAAGACAGGTATGTCTTGCCTACAGGGAAGCATGGTGGTGGGAGTGTCATGGTCGGGGGCTACATGAGTGCTGCTGGCACTGGGGAGCTACAGTTCTTTGAGGGAACCATAAATGGCAACATGCACTGTGACATACTGAAGCAGAGCATGATCCCCTCCCTTCAGAGACTGGGCCGCAGATCAGTATTCCAACATGATAAGGACCCCAAACACACCTCCAAGACAACCATTGCCTTGCTAAAGAAGTTGAGGGTAAAGGTGAAGAACTGGCCAAGCAGGTATCCAGACCTAAACCCTATTGAACATCTGTATGGCATCCTCAAACGGAAGATGGAAGAGCGCAAGGTCCTCTGTGATGTTGTCATGGAGGAGTGGAAAAGGACTCCAGTGGCAACCTGTAAAGCTCTAGTGAACTTCATGTCCAAGAGGGTTAAGGCAGTGCTGGAAAATAATGGTGACCTCACAAAATATTGACACTTTGGGCCCAATTTGGACATTTGCATTTAGGGGTGTACTCACTTTTGTTGCCAGAAGTTTAGACATTATTGGTTGTATGTTGAGTTGTTTTTAGGGGACAGATAATTTACAAGCTGTACACTCACTACTTTACATTAAATAAAAGTGTAATTTCTTCAGTGATGTCACAATAAGATATAAAAATAAAAAATAAACAATTAAAAAAAATGTGAGGTGTGTACTCACTTTTGTGAGATACTGTATGTTCCAAACCAGTCCAACTGAGGCATGGGAAACACAGCAAACAAAACACTAACAAACTCACAAAAGCTTTATTTGCCATTGTCCGATTCTCTTGAAAGAGGCAATATAACCCACATCTTTCAGAATCGTTCTGTAGTAAAGATTACGGTGGCAGGGGGATAGGATGGAGGAAGATTTTCACTAATAGAAAATTAATCAGTACAAATAATGCATTCTACTGACTATAAGTTATGTCACTTGTGCTGATTTTTCAGTTTGTGATCTTGGTTGCACTTAGAATTTAATAAATGATTTTTTTCCACCCTATTCATACTTACCTCACTGGTAAGTGGTGATGCTGCATCTGTCCTCTGGCGTCTCAGCACTGAGAACCGAGCCGCCGAACACCGCCAATGACTGTCGGTCAGCATAGCTTCTGCTCTACTTCTCAGCGCTCATTGGATCGCTAAGCCGTGGAGGGGCAGGGAGAGGACATCTTAGCATCCCAGTTGCTCGCTGAGACGCTAAAGCCCTGTACACACGATCAGTCCATCCGATGAGAACGGTCCAAAGACCGTTCTCATCGGTTAACCGATGAAGCTGACTGATGGTCTGATGTGCCTACACACCATCAGTTAAAAAAACGATCGAGTGCAACGCGGTGACGTAAAACACAACTAAGTGGAGAGAAAAATGAAGTTCAATGCTTCCAAGCATGCGTCGAACTTGATTCTGAGCATGCACGGGTTCTTAACCGATGCTTTTGCGTACTAACCATCGGTTTTGACCTGTCGGTTAGGCGTCCATCGGTTGAATTTTAAAGCAAGTTCTACATTTTTGGACCGAAGGATAACTGACTGATGGGGCCCACACACGGTCGGTTTGGACCGATGAAACGGTCCTTCAGTCCGTTTTCATCAGTTTAGACTGATCGTGTGTACGCGGCCTAAGACTGCCATTAATCAGGGTAGCGGATCCAGACCTGGAAGTCAGGATGACGTGCTGCCCCGACTGATGGCAGTGATGTCAGGGTAGAGCAGACTTCAGACCGCTCTCCGCTGAAAACGAGTCACAAGAGTGCAAAACGAATTGCACTTCTGTGACCCATAGGAGAAGTCCAGCCTAAAAAGCTCGGGCTGGACTTCTCCTTTAAGAAAAAGCATTATTGTGTGCTTTAATTTCCAAACATTGGGGTAGTTAGTGCTTGTTCTTGGTTGTTGTGGGTTGCTGCACCTGACTCATGACTTAGCAGTGCAACAGAGAAGAAATCCAGTAGTATTTAATTGGTAGCTGCCTTAACTGTGGTCAGAACAACATCTTTATATTTGCCCAGCTTAAATTTTCCAAAGTAACCCTCACCTTCTGTAAATCCTAATTCTATGACTGTGTCGGCCCATCATTGAGTCACCATTTGGAAGGCCAGGGAAAAAAAGAATATCTAGCTTTTCCTTGGGGTTTAAAAGTATGGTAGTATTGAAGCAAGAAGGTCTGTATGACAGCCAAGCTAAGAGTGCTTGCAGAATGAGAACTCAAACATGGCAACCTACATGGTTATCTCAGGAAATGTTTTATTGTAAGATTTTCTCTTATCTAACATTGTCAGAATCATTTGTATCTTGTGGTAGGTAGACTGCTCTACAAAAACTCAGAACACAGCAACAGCTTCCCTGGTTTCCCCCTTTATTGTAACCAGTCCATTAAATATATGGCATTAGCCGTGAACAGGAGTAAAAGATCCCTGCATAAGGAACAAAAGATTTTTGGAGTGCTTTGAGGGCACAGGGTTAAAGAGACAAAGTGAGCATTTGCTCTTTCTCTCAATTAGCAATTTCACTGTAACTCTTGAAGACAATCACATTTTAGGCAACGTAGCAGTTTCTAAAATTTAATGCAGTAAGGAAAGAGCTGAGAAATTAATTAATTTCTCATTGCTGTCCCTGGGACACATCAAGATATAATAAAGAGAACAAAGTGTATTTGAATGGCACCTCAGTTTAATCTAGCAGGGATGTAGATTTGATGAGAATGGTCTTGAGGAGCTTTCAAAATCATTTAGAGAGACAATTACACTCTTTCCATAGACACATGCTTCCTCATTGTTTAGATAGCTATCCAGATCTGCAACATTTTCTGTTGGTCACAGACACACCTATGCATTCCAAAGTGAAGAAGTAATGCCCTCTGGTGGAATCTAAAAATGCAGATAAACAGTTTCCTCTTCCAACTCCCCTGCCCATGCACATATCATAGTGTTCCTTCTCCTTCATTTTTTTTAAGTGAAAACAATACACTAATGAGCCAACTCAGCCATGACCTTACCTTATATTTGTTATTTGTTAGTGATAGTTCTATTTTATTTTTTAGGGTATTAGAAGGTATTGAAGAATGAGAGTTGTGATCATTAAAATTAAGAAGGCAATGGAATACATGGTGCATTACACAGTTATTGAAAGGCAACAAGAGTGAGAGTAAGAAAAATGAAAGAAAGAAAAGGAGGAAATGAAGGAGAAAGGAAATAAACATCAAAAAAATGTAATTGACGAGTGACAGAAAAGAGGAAGATTGATAGAGAACAAGAACAAAAAATAAGGAAATACAATGTATAAGGAATACGAATAAGGAATCAATCATTGCATGCTGAATTTCACATGCCCAATACAATATGGCTAATAAGTATGAATAACTAAAAGAAAATGAACATAAGATTGGATGATCAATCAGAGCTCTGGTTAAATACCTCCATAAAATGAAAGTTGAAACCTGATTGGCTACTGTTAGCAACAGCTCCAGTTGTGTGCTAATTTTCCCTTTTGGAATGTTAATACAGTGTTTGAGAAGGAACACTTTATTACTTTGTACCTTTAGAACAGAGCATATTTTCTCAAACCTATTTATCCTCCTGTTTAACCTTGCACGTCCTTCACCTCCGGTAAAAAAAAATGATAAGTCCATATTACATTTTTAAAGAATTGATACAATTTCCTAATGAATTCTAAAAGAAAATTAATAATCTTTGTTTTTGAGATATGCATGTTAACAAGCTAACATGATCTTCCCAATGTCTTGTATTGTTTTAAATGCTTTCTGTGTATGGTTTGTAAGTATACACATACTTGGGGCACACGTTTTTACTCTCCTTTTATTGACTTTGGAAGAGCAATTCAGCTTTGCAAGGGGATTGCGCCATAGTTTAGTAAATATAGTAAAGATCTGCTGACTTATCCAAGCATGTGCAATCAAAAATATATTTTTTTTTTTACTTGCATGTGATTTGATATTCTCTAAAAAGTGAAAATTCACCACATTCATTATGCTCGGGGGGAAATTCCCCTGCAAAGTGTAACCTTTCTTGCACAGCCCATATGTCTTCACTGTATCTTAGCAGTTTTTGATGAATTGATTGCAATCAAGTAATGCACAAAAAGCCCCTATATATAAAAAGCCTACAAATCTCACTGAGAGGCTGAGCTGGGTTTCCCGAACCAGGCATGTGGGTGGATCCCGACCATATGGTTGTGATCTTTCCCCAGCCTGAACCAGCTCTGTGACATCAAGCTTTGGCTGTACTTCTCATTTAAGTGTGGAGGTATTTTCACATTCATGAAGCTACTATACAAAGGGGAGAGGGGAGGGTGAGAGAGGAGGATCTGTTAAGTATACCATTGGAAACAGTGGCGGAACTACCAGGGCCACAGCAGTCGCACTTGCAAACGATCCCTGGTATTCCGCCACTCTAGGGGCCACAAAACAGCAGGAACATTGTTGCCATGCCAACTATCGGGAGCGCGAAACTGCCACTGGTGCCAGCAGATAACAGTGTGAGGTTTCACATCGGAGCACTGTATATATGCATGTCAGGACAGAGATCCCTCCTCCTACCTCCTCTCCTAGAAGCAGATCAGGCTCTCTCTGGGACTCGTTCACTCTTACCAAGAATATCCCCAAGGCGGAGCCTGTGTTGAAGGTATTGTATGAAATGAGTTGCCTGCACACTTTGTGGAACTAATGTTCCCCAATATTTGTTTCTGGGAGGGAAGGAGAAGTGGTGCACAAGCAGGAAGTTTTCAATCACCATGCTAGAACTCATTGTTTCTGCAGAGGGGGAGACTCTGAAGCCAAATGTCGGGGGGGTGGGCCACATTAACAGCGGGAAGTCTTTGCTGGCCGAGACGTTGGGCACCACCTCCTCCATTGCTGCCTTTAACAAGAACCACCAGAGCCAGAAGTGGGGCATCACCCTGGACCTGGGCTTGGGCTTCTTCTCATTCACAATGCCCACCTCCCAACACCTGAGACACCAGAAAATGTTGTCTACAGTTCCGCCTTGTGACTGCCTGGGACATGCCTCTCTCATTAGGATAATCAGGAATTAGGAAAGTGTACTCTGCAGGTGGAAGGGAGGGGGGACACAGGTCAGCATAGTCCAAAAGAGCACCACAGGACCCAGCATGGCCTGATGGAGTACTACAAGCCCCAGCATGTCTTAGTAGAGAACTACAACTCCCAGTGACCTGATAGAAACCTACAAGTGCCAGTATACCTTAATAAAGAAGTACAAGTTGTTCCTTATCAGGGCATGATGGCACTTGTAGTTCTTTATTAATGTAAACTTGCTCTTGTAGTTTTCTATCAGGTCATGCTGGAACTTGTAGTTTTTATCAGGTCATGCTGGGACTTGTAGTTTTCTATCAGGTCATGATGGGACTTGTAGTTCTCGATCAGGTCATGCTGGGACTTGTAGTTCTTATTCAGGCCATGCTTGGGCTTGTAGATGTTTATAGGACCTGTACTAGTGTTCCCTTCCAAGGAACTAAAAGTCCCAACATGTTCCATCATCTGAGGGAACAGCCTCTGATTGGCAGCACACACTGTGGTCAACAGCACATGGGAAATGGTATGTCCCTGTCTTTGGAGCAAACTGGTACTGGTAGATCCTCCCCCCTGTCAGGGCTTACAGGGACTGGTGGTTCCCCAATCCTCACTTGTTGGGGCACGCTGGGACTGATAGTTTCACAGCTGTCAGTGAACACTGAGTTTGGTGGATCCCCAGCTGCTGGGGCACACTAAAACTGGTAATTCCCCACTTATCTAGTCACATAGCAGCCTGGAAAATGTAGTAAGTGACTAATGGATCACCCTGCTCACTGACTGCCCTGCCCTGCCATACCACTCACTGACTGCCCTGCCATACCTCTCACTGACTGCCCTGCCATGCCGCTTACTGACTGTCCGCCCTGCCAGACTGTTTACTGACTGCCCTGCCATACAGCTCACTGACTGGCCTGCCCTGCCATAACGCTCCCTGACTGCCCTGCCCTGCCATACCGCTCACTGACTGCCTGCCATACTGCTCACTGACTGCCCTGCCATACTGCTCACTGACTGGCCTGCCCTGCCATACTGCTCACTGACTGCCCTGCCATACCGCTCACTGACTGCCCTACCCTGCCATACCACTCACTGACTGCCCTGCCATACTGCTCGCTGACTTCCTTGCCATACCGATTACTGATTGCCCTGCCCTGCCACACCGCTCACTGACTACTCTGGCATACTGCTCACTGACTGCCCTGACATACTGCTCTCTGACTGCTCTGCCCTGCCATATTGCTCACTGACTACTCTGACATAATGCTCATTGACTGCCCTGCCCTACCATACTGCTCACTGACTACTCTGATATACTGCTCACTGACTGCCCTGCCCTACCATACTGCTCACTGACTACTCTGACATACTTCTCACTGACTGCCTTGCCCTGCAATGCCATACTGCTCACTGACTATTGTGACATACTGCTCACTGACTGCCTGTGCCTTACCATTCTGCTCACTGACTAATCTGACATACCGCTCACTGACTTCTCTGACATACTGCTTACTGACTGCCCTGCCATGTCATACCACTCACTGACTACTCTGACATACCACTCACTGTAACGGAACGTCCCACACTCCGCTTGAGTGCTTCCGTCATATACTGCTTCCTATCAGTCTGGATATAGATATCAGATATTCCAGCTGCTCTCAAGCACACAACGAGACGAGACTTGTTTGTCTGCTGAACATAGAGTGTTTATTAGAACCAAGAATACAACCTCATATACAGTTGAAGAGGAGGTCCCCAGAACATAAATTAACATGAGCTAATTAACTACCGGTAATCATTTACCCAGACTAGGTGACTCATAGATATGACCTTTCAGGGTAGACGTCACCTCTCCTCGCTCACCTGCTATACAATACACATTATCGTAAGTGTAAACACAGGACATCTTCACACAATAGCAGGGTCAATTAGCACAGAGAACAGACAGATGGCTGGAGGTGACGGCATTAGCATCTCCTTACACTGTATGTCCTAACAGTATGAATCAATCACTCTAATATGGCATATACAGAGTCCCCAGGCATACAGCTCACAAAGAGCACCGTTCCTCCAAATGCCAGGGCCCATGATCGCAAGGCAAGAGGCTAGCATTCAGTCCCCTCCAAAAGCCTCTGTCCCAGGGGAGTCTGTCACATTTCTCTCCCATCAAAAGTCGACTGACAAGGTCCCAGACCTCCACTTGGTCTGGACATGCATTAGTCGGACAAAGTGAACTCACATAGCCTGATCGCATGACCTCCAATCTTGGCTGCAAGGAGTAGTTGACACCAGTAGGTGTGGGGCAGAGGTCATTTACTCTCTGTCCGGCTGCCAGCGCTTCAGCTGGGTGGTTTTTAACATTCCGGGGCTTGGTCTGCTGCTGGGCAGAGGGGCCGACCGCCCCAGCTTCCTGAAGCTGTAGAGACACTGTAGGTTCTAGGCAGAGGCCAGCGGCTCTCTGCCCTTTTGCAATCACTTCTGCTGGGGAATCTACATCATCCGCTCCGGCTAACCGTTGGGGAAGGAGGCTGGATTCCTCCACACCCAAACTGTGTAGCTGCCATTGGGGAGGTGAGCTGGCTGCTTCCTTTTCCGTTCCTCATCTGGCTGCTGGGACAACATGTCTGTGGTACTGTCTCCCAGATGCACGGATCTTTGCTGGGGAGGAAAGGCTGCGTTCTCCACCCTGGCCAACAGTTGGGGAGAGACGATGAACACTTCCTCTCCCTTCTCCCCCTGTATCTGCTGCTGGGAAGTGATCGCCACCCTCTCCAGTACATCCTTCCAGAGAACTGGTGCCCAGAACTGGACAGCATACTCCAGGTGAGGCCGGACCAGAGTCTTGTAGAGTGGGAGAATTATCGCTTTATCTCTTGAGTTAATCCCCTTTTTGATGCATGCCAATATTCTGTTTGCTTTGTTAGCAGCAGCTTGGCATTGCATGCCAACGCTGAGCCTATCATATACTAGGACACCCATGTCCTTTTCCATCCTTTATTCCCCCAGAGGTTCTCCCCCATGAGTAGATTGCATTCATATTTTTGCCACCCAAATGCATTATTTTAAATGTTTCCACATTAAACCTCATTTGCCATGTAGTTGCCCACCCTGTTAATGTGTTCAGATCTTCTTTCAAGGTTTCCACATCCTGCGGAGAAGTTATTGCCCTGCTTAGCATAGTATCTTCTGCAAATACAGAGATTAAACTGTTTACTCCATCCTCCAGGTCATTTACGAACAAATTAAATAGGATTGGTCCCAGAACAGAACCCTGAGGGACCCCACTTTCCACCCTTGACCATTCCAAGTACTCCCTATTTATAACTACCATCTGAAATTGCCCTTGTAGCCAGTTTTTAATCCATGTACTCACCCTATGCTCCATGCTAAAGCATCTTACTTTTGTAAAGTAAACGTTTATGGGGAACCGTGTCAAATGCTTTTGCAAAATCCAGATACATCATGTCTACGGGCCTTCCTTTATCTAGATGGCACCTCCTCATAGAAGGTTAATAGATTGGTTTGGCAAGAACAATTCTTCATGAATCCATGCTGATTATTGCTAGTGCTAATGATACAGTTTTCATTACTAAAATCTTGTATTCCCTTATCATCCCCTCCAGGAGTTTACATACTATTAACGTTAGGCTAACTGGTCTGTAATTCCCAAGGATGTATTTTGGCTCTTTTTTTAATATTGGTAGTACATTGGCTTTTCTAAAGTACTTCTGTAGGATCCAGACTGGTGAGTGTCTTAGTATATACAATAGAGCTGGGAGTAATTTTATTTCCCCCCAGTTTATTCGCCAAGGCAAAAAAGTCAAACTGCAGAACTCAGAGGGGGGAATGTATACATAAATATTTAAAAATATTTGTCCATTTCAAAGGTAATTTTGAGTAAGTAATTTTTTGGGCCTCCGCATCTATGGGAGGAATTTGAGATTTGTCCTAATTCACTTTCAAACTTGCCAGATCATTAGAAAAGTAAATAAGTCTAAATTCCTCCTTGACCACTTCCCATCCCAGCCATTGTAATATGACGGCTTCCCGACGTTGTAGGGGGGCGCGTGTGTAAACACATAGATCCACGTTCTGTCAGGGGACAGACCGACCGTGTGTTCCTTCTATATAGGAACAGCGATAATTCTGCTTGTCTAGTTAGTCCCCCCCACAGTTAGAATCACTCCCTAGGTAACACATATTGGCCTAAACTAAGAGGATTTTTTTTTTTAAATGGGGATATTTATTATAGCAAAGAGTAAAACATATTGGGCCAGATTCAGGTACATTTGCGTATCTTTGTGCCGGCGTAGCGCATCTCATATGCGCTACGCCGACGTAACATTGAGAGGCAAGCTGTGTATTAACAAAGCACTTTCTCCCATATTTACGCCAGTGTAACGTAAATAGGCCGGCGTATACCCGCCTAATTCAAAGTAGGCAGGTAGTGGGCGTGTTGTATTAAAATGAATTGTGACCCCATGTAAATGCATGGCCGTACGAACGGCGCATGCGCGCGCATGCTCAGAATCATGTCGCATATACTCCCTAAGATACGACGGCTCAATGCGTACGACGTGAACGTAACTTACGCCCAGCCCCATTCACGTACGACTTACGTAAACGACGTAAAATACGATGGCTGTTCCTACGTTTCCGATGTCCATACCTTAACATGGCCTACCCCTGCTTTATGAGGGATAACTATACGCCGGACGTACACCTTACGTAAACGGCGTAGCTTACTGCGACGGGCGCAAGTACGTTCGTGAATCGGCGTATCTAGGTCATTTAAATATTTGACACATAAATCAACGGAAGCGCACCTAGCGGCTAGCGTAAATATGCACCCAAGATACGACGGCATAGGAGACTAACGTCGGTCGTATTAAGCCAAAATGCAGGCGTATCTTGTTTCCTGAATACGGCGCATAGATACGACGGCGCATCCTAGAACTTACGCGGCGTATCAATAGATACGTCGGCGTAAGCTGTCTCTGAATCCGGCCCATTGTGTTTTTTTTGTTTTCAAAATTGTAAAATTGCCTTTTTTTGTTTGCAGCGCAAAAAATAAAAACCGCACAGGTGATCAAATACCACCAAAAGAAAGCTCTATTTGTGAGAAAAAAATGGTTGGGTACAACATCGCACAACCACGCAATTGTCATTCAAAATGTTACAGCGCTGAAAGCTGAAAATTGGCCTGGGCAGGAAGGGGGTGAAAATTCCCTGTATTGAAGTGGTTAATGGAAGGTCCCAGGTCTGTGATGGGTTCCATAATTAAAGTGAATAGGGCCAGGAAAGGGGACACCCTGTCTTATCCTCTACCTGACAGGGAATTGGGAGGAAAGTTCACCACCCAGCTTAATCTATGCTATAGGGGATTTGTACAGTATCTCAATCCACTTACAAAAACTCGGTCAGAAACCCATGACTTATAATATGGTGAACATATAAACCCAATCAACCAACCCTGCGAACATTGATATCTGTTGATCTGCTAGGCCAGTTTGATCAATGCTAACCAAGGAGGAAAGCACTTTCATTGTAGCGAGAACATTGGTCATTATTTTCAAATCAAAAGTCGGTAACCAACAAAAAATTATAGGAGGCACATGATTCCAGTTTCTTACCTATGACTAGGTCCCTATCAAGTCGATCCAGGAGCCAGATCTGTGCATGTTGGAGACATGAGTAAAAACTCTCTCAGCAAGGTGCCTGAAATGCCACATTTCAGTCAAATAAGGAGCTCAAGCCCAGTGCAGTACATAGGTACATAGTTAGTCAGGTTGAAAAAAGACACAAGTCCATCCAGTTCAACCACAAAAAAAAATAAACAAACAAAATAAAAAACATAGTACAATCCCATACACTCAACTCCATACCCACAGTTAATCCAGAGGAAGGCAAAAAAGCCCAGCAGAGCATGATCCAATTTGCTACAGCAGGGGAGGCAATCAGATTTACCCTGGATAAACTTTACCTACAAATCTTAGTACTCAGTTATATTATGTACATTTAGGAAAGTATCCAGGCTTTTCTTAAAGCAATCTACTGAGCTGGACAGAACTACCTCTGGAGGGAGTCTATTCCACATTTTCAAAACTCTTAGGCCCCGTACACACGACAGAGTTTCTCGGCAGAATTCACCGAGAGACTCGGTCAAAACCCGGATTCTGCCGAGAAACTCTGTCGTCTGTACAGTTTTGGCTCGATGGAGCCGCCGAGGAGCTCGACGAGAAAATAGAGAACATGTTCTCTATTTTCTCGTTGTTCTATGGGAGAAGGCGGCCCGCCGAGCTCCTCGGCGGCTTCATCCCAGAACTCGACGAGGAACTCGACGTGCTTGGCACGTCGAGTTCCTCGGCCGTGTGTACGGGGCCTTACTGTGAAGAAACCTTTCCGTATTTGTAGATGAAATCTCCTTTCCTCTAGATGTAAAGAGTGTCCCCTTGTCCTCAGTCTTGACTGTAAAGTGAAAAAACTCAACACCAAGTTCACTATATGGACCCATTATATATTTGTACATGTGGATCATATCCCCCCTTATTCTCCTCTTCTCAAGAATGAATAAATTCAGTTCTTCTAATCTTTCCTCATAGCTGAACTCCTCCATGCCTCTTATGAATTTGGTTGCCCTTCTCTGCACTTTCTCCAGTTCCCCGATATCCTTTTTGAGAACTGGTGCCCAAAACTGAACTGCATATTTCAGATGAGGTCTAATTAATGATTTGTACAGGGGCAAAATTATATCTCTCTCTCTGGAGTCCATACCTCTCTTAATACAAGAAAGGACTTTGCTCGCTTTGGAAACCGCAGCTTGGCATTGCATGCCATTATTGATCTTATGATCTACCAAAACCCCCAGATCCTTCTCCACTACGGATCCCCCCAGTTGTACTCCTCCTAGTATGTATGATGCATGCATATTCTTAGCCACCAAGTGCATAACTTTACATTTATCAACCACTAATAACCTTCGACCATTCAGAGTAAGAGTCATTAACTGCTACTCTCTGAATTCTGTCTTTTAGCCAGTTTTCTATCCATTTACAAACTGATATTTCCAATCCTGTAGACTTTACCTTACACATGAGCCGTGTGTGCGGAACTGTATCGAACGCTTTTGCAAAATCCAAGTATACCACGTCCACCGCCACGCCTCTGTCCAAGGTTTCACTTACCTCTTCATAAAAAGAAATCAGGTTTGTCTGACAAATTCTGTCTTTCATGAATCCATGCTGTCTGTTGCTTAAATAGTTTTTTTTCCAGCAAGAACTCATCTATGTGGTCTTTTATTAAACGCTCCAGTATCTTCCCAACTATAGAAGTTAAACTAACAGGTCTATAATAACTTGGTAAAGACTTTGTTCCCATTTTAAATATAGGCATCACATTGGCCCTGCACCAATCCAGTGGTACTAATTCTGTCATTAATGAGTCCCTAAAAAATAGATACAATGGCTTTGAAATTACAGGGCTCAATTCTTTTAGGATCCGTGGGTGGATGCCATCTGGTCCAGGTGCTTTATCCACCTTTATTCTGTCTAAATATTTCTGGACCACATCACTTTTGAGCCATTGTGGATTTGGGGCTGTGTCACTCCCACCCCCATTATGGACATGAGCTCCCCCATGCTCCACTGTATACACAGAGCTGAATAAAGCATTTAATAAATTAGCCTTCTCTTTGTCCCCAGTCACCCACTCTAGATTATTTTGTAAGGGGCCTACATGCTTAGACCTGACCTTTTTACTATTAATATATTTGAAGATTTTTTGGGGGTTTGTCCTACTATCCTTTGCAATCTGTCATTCGTTTTGAATTTTTGCATCCTTGATTTCCTTTTTACAAATCCTGTTATATTCTTTGTAACATTTAAACAACACTAGTGTTCCTTCATTTTTATATTTTTTTAAAAGCTCTTTTCTTATTGTTCATAGCTTTTTTATTTTGACCGTGAGCCACATAGGTTTTATTTTTAGCCTTTTAAACTTATTGCCCATGGGAATATACTTTGCAGTGAGGTCCCAAACAGTCTTTTTGAAGAATTCCCATTTCTGTTCTGTGTTTATCCATGCCAATATTCCCTTCAAGTGTAAGTCCTGGAGAGCAGCCTTCCTCCTTGGAATATCTTCTCTCTTGAAATTAAGTGTTTTTATCTTTCCTGTATGTTTTTTTTGCTTACAGCTAACATAAAATGAAATCATGTTATGATCACTGCTACCCAGGTGTTCCTTTATCTAAACATTAGTAATAAGCTCTGCATGGTTTGAGATTACCAGGTCCAACAGAGCATAATTCCTAGTTGGGGCCTCAATAAACTGGACCATAAAATTGTCCTGCAATAGGTTTTTAAATGTTTGCCCTTTAACTGTTCCAGCAGTGCCATTACTCCAGTCAATTTTTGGGTAGTTAAAATCCCCCATTATTATTGCAGACCTTTCCATCTGTGCAAGGAGCTAAGGGCCAGATTCACCAAGGAGATACGACGGAGTATCTCAGATACTCCGTCGTATCTCTCAGAGTATCTATGCGACTGATTCATAGAACCAGTTACGCATAGATATCCCTAAGATCCGACGGGTGTAATTGTTTTACACTGTCGGATCTTAGGATGCAGTACCGCGGCCGCCGCTGGGGGGAGTTTGCTTCGTAAACCAGCGTCGGGTATGCAAATTAGGAGTTTGCGTTCGCTACGTCGCCGCTAGTCTAGTTTCCCGTCGCAAAGTTAGTCGTCGTTTTGGGTGCCTTAACTTTACACAGCCCATGTTAAAGTATGGCCGTCGTTCCCGCGTCAAAATTTAAAAAATAACGTTGTTTGCGTAAGCCGTCCGGGAATACGGAATTACGCTACGTGCGTCGCCGTTCGAAAAAATTACGTCACGTCGCGCAAAGCACGGCGGGTAATTCAAAGGGGAGCATGCGCAGTAGGTCCGGCGCGGGAGCGCGGCTAATTTAAATGGCACACGCCCCTTTGAATTACGCGGGCTTACGCCGGAGGCCGCCGGCGTAGTTTTCATCGCAAGTGCTTTGTGAATCAGGCACTTGCGATGAAAACTTGCGGCGGTGTAACGTATCTACGATACGTTACGCCGCCGCACTTCTACCTGAATCTGGCCCTAAGTCTCTACCTCCTCGTTAACATTGGGTGGTCTATAACAAACTCCAATGATTAACTTTGAACTACGCACATCTGTATGCAGTTCCACCCATAATGCTTCAACCTCATCACACTTTCCATCAACCAGGTCCTCTTTCATGCTTGCTTTGAGGTCACTTCTCACATAGAGACAGACCCAACCACCTTTCCTTTTTACCCTGTCTTTCCGAAAGAGAGCAAAGCCAGGAATATTAATAGCCAGCCAGGAATATTAATAGCCCAGTCATGTGATGATTGAAGCTAAGTTTCAGCAATTCCGATTACATCATAGCTCTCCTCATGCACCAGAGCTTCCAACTCACCTATTTTGCTTGGCAGACTTCTGGCATTGATGAACAAACACTTATGTTTTTATTAGATTTTTCGCTGGTGTTTTTCATATCATTTTTAGTAGTACAAATGGCACAATAGTTTCCAATGGCTGTTTGCAACATGGGAACTTTCTTGTCACCTGCCAAAACCCTCCCCCCATCTATTCCCATTCCATTCTCCATTAATGTCTGACCCCTAACTGACCAATGTAATTCTAGTTCACCCTCCCCTCAAGCCTAGTTTAAATACTCCTCCAGCATTCCCATAAACCTCTCCCCCAGCACAGCAGACCCCCTTCAATTCAAGTGCAAACCGTCTTTAGCATATAGGTTGCCCAATAAAAAGTCAGCCCAGTTCTCTAGAAACCCATATCCCTCCTTCCTACACCCGGTCTTTAGCCATGCATTTCGGCTCTCTAATCTCCCCCTGCCTTTCCTGTGTTGCGCATGGCACAGGCAATATTTCAGAGAATATCACCTTGGAGGTCCTTCCCTTCATCTTGCAGCCTGGTTCTTTGAATTGATTCTTAGGGAGCCTCCACCTTCCATGTATACTGTCATTGGTTCCAAAGTGGACCAAGACAGCTGGGTCATGCCCAGCCCCTCCCAGTAATTTATCCACCTGGTCCACCACATGCCGAACCCTGGCACCAGGGAGACAGCAAACCATGTGTTTGAGGCCATTCCAGGCGACAAATTATTCTATAAGTCTTTCTGATTATAGAATACCCTATTACCACCAACTGTCTAGGCCTACCTGAACTCCCCTCACCACCTCTACTAGATGGGTTGCTCTCTCGGCTGTTAGGGGTAGCAGTGACATCTAGGGCTGCCACCTCTGTGTTTGCTCTGGATTGAAAACATACTATGGGTTGGAGATGTCCAAGGCTGTGTCCAGGATGTTGCTGAAATCCCCAGCTATAATGATTCTGGAAATTTAAAAGGGGCCATATTTTTCCATAGAAAGTGTATAAAATAGATTGAGTAAAGGGTGGAGGGACATAGACATTCACAAAAACATACTGGGTGGCACAAATATGCAGTAAGAATATGAGAACATTATATAGAAAAGATTTGGCAAGGAGAATGGCAACTCCCCTTGCATAACTAGAATCAGTAGCATGGAAGGCCTGTTGGATCTAGAATCAATGAAGGACTAGGATCTTACTGGTGGGTCTCCTATTGAAAAACAATATGGGATTTACGAATGTTGAAAATTATAAACATGAGGGATTTCTTAAACTTGTTTTTGAGGCCCTGCATATTCCATGATAGTAATTTAAAGTGATTGTAAATGATCACCTTGAAAAACGACCAATTCTGTTTAAAATAGAAATGAAAGGCAAAACAGTTTAGAGAACTGACAATGGTGTGCTCTCCTGCTTAGTCTGGTCAGTTTTTAATAGGAAAGCAAGGGGACTATCAGGAACACCAGGGATTTCACACAAGGGAAGCAATACAAAGAGAACAGGATACTTTCTCATACAAGTACATGGTACAGCAGACACATGTCAGGAATATGAAGTGTTGGGGTAACAAACGCTTTAAGCTCCATAATCTAGCGGGAGGTAGAGAATCAGGAACTGTAAAGGTTGCAAGATTTGGTAGTGTGAATAAGAGGAGTTGCCATTTCCAATAAAAAAAAAAATGAGGAGATGCATGTAAACACATTTGCAAGATAAGGATAAGTGAAAACTGAGGTCATCAGTATAAAACTAGCATAGAGAACTCCTTACTGACTGATGAACATACTAACTTAACTAGCTACGTCAGTTTTTTACCCAAAACTATAACTGCCATTCCTTCACTTCAACTGTAAGGTCTACCTGAGATGGGACAGCTCTAGCCAGTCTACAAGTCCTTCCACGGAAGAAAGATAGACTTGGGGAGTAGGAAGGCACCTTGGTGTCTGTATGGACAGGTTCCTGGGCAAATAGTGCAAATGGATAGCAACAAAATACTTTTAGACCACAGGGGCAAAAACTCCCAAAGAATAGGAGTGACAGGATAGTGTTCAGTACTAGTAGAGACAGAAAGCCACAAGGTGTATTGGCAGCCTTAGCGTTCCAAACTGAAGTAAATTGATGACCATAAACAGAGCAAAAAAACTATAAAGTGCTCCACGTGCACAGAGTAGAAAAAGTGGGAACATAGTAGCCCAGGATTACAATCAAGATAGTAGTCAAATAAGGAGCAAACTACCCTGTCTGCATGTGCAGATCTTACCGAAGCAAGGAGAGTCAAAAGTCAGCTTCTGCAGGTGTATCAAATAATCTCACAGTACCAGCATATTGTACACAACTAAGATATATCAGGCTGTATTTTACATTCTGTTCCCGGAGGCACTGTCTGGCATTTGTAAAGGTTTTCCTCTTCCTCTGAAGTCCTGCTGAGAAGTCTGGAAACAAAAGTATAGGAGGCAGTCAAATGTTTCCTTGCTTCAGAAAGGATCTTGTCTCGGTCCCAATAGTTGAAAAATCCCACCAAAAGGTGACACGGAGAGTTTCCTGGGACAGAACACAAGGCCGGGACCCTGTGTACTCTTTCCACTACATAGTACTCAGTACATGAGTAGTGTTATAATACACTATTCTTTAAAGAGTGATTATGTGGGATGCTTCCCTTTGGTCCCCTCCTGGAGACCGAGGATGCGCACAATATTGCAGCTAAACCTATTTTAAAGGAACACTAAAGGTTCATTTTTTATTAGATCAATTGATTGCTGTAAGCTAGAGCATTTAAATATCACTTACCTCGTTTTTCCTTTTGACCTCCAAAATACAGTAATCCAGGTTTGAAAATGCCATTTCCTGACTCTCCTCTTCTTGCTTTCCACCAGCATCTGAGCCGTTTTGCATGGTGGAAAGTAGAATGTGCTCACCCCCTCCCTATGACTACAGCCCTGCGTGAAGATGCTCTCTTATCCCTCACAGGCATGGAGGCTAAGCCTAATGGGAACTGTAGTTCCCATTAGGCCGTGATGTAGCAAGAATGAATGCGCACCGCAAACCAGGAAGTCAGTGATAATAATGATTCAGGAGTGACGGAGGTGAATAAAACAGCTCGATTTCAACAGGTATCAAACTAGTTATAATGCAAAACATTACTTTTTACTTTATCAGCTACTGTCAGACTTTAATTTAAGAGGAAAATATTTTTGTCTTTACAACCCCTTTAAGCATTGCCAGACTTAGCCACTAGAGTCTTTACCAGACGTTTTGGATCAGTTAGGGTGCTTAAAAGCTGGGCAATGAGAGCCTATGTGATAGAGATTCAAAATTCGGGCTACTTCAAGTGGCTTTAGATTTTTTTCCAGATCATTTCTTTTTAGGTTGTATTCCTCTGTTGAGCGATCGACCTGCACCAGTTAGAAAGTTTTGCTCTGTCCTATTGTCAATGGGGTAATGGCAGTGTTATCTTACTGTGAGAGGAGTGGTTTGCTGTGCTGTCTTCTCCATCTTCATCTTAGCCAGATCACTGGGAGGCTGAGTGGTTTTTGGCATTGCCAGACAGACTATGGTACACAGGGCAAGGATATCTTGCTGAACTGGAGGAAAACCAGTCAAAACAAGGCAGGATATCAAGGGATCAAGGAAGGATTGCAGGAGCTCTGCTCAGAATTGTTTGCATCACTCTACATTTTTCCATGCACCCATGATGCTTTTTGCTTTATCAACTTGGTTGCTCTTCTTAGATAATTGGATAACTAATAGGGTGTCTTTCCAGAAGATTTTTCAGCAGTTGGATCATGAATGCATGATTTGACTAAAAAGGGTCTGGTTGTAAAGGTTTTTTTTTTTTTTTTTCTGAATAGGTTCCTTTAAGCTAGTGCATTGTTGGTTTACTTACCTTTTCCTTCGATTTTCCTTCTAAATGTTTTTTTCCTTTGTCTGAATTTCTCACTTCCTGTTCCTCCTCAGTAAGCTGTTCAGTAAGCTCTTCTGGCTGACTCACCACTGCTCGGATGATGGTGGCAAGTTTAGTGAGGAGAAACAGGAAGTGAGAAATCCAGACAAAGAAAAAAAACATTTAGAAGGGAAATCAAAGGAAAGGGTAAGTGAACCATCAATGCACTAGCTTAAAGGAACCTATTTAGAAAATAAAAAACAAACCTTTACAACCCCTTTAAGACTTAATCTGCATTTTCAGTATTGTTTTCTGATTTGTAAAAAAAATTCCATCAAACAGCAGAAAAGGCATCTGTGTGGAATCATTGGGTACCAACACCTAACAAGGTTCTTTCTTTCTTTCTTTCTTTTTTTTTTTGTGGAGGCTTGCCAAGTAAGATATGCATGGAGTTTTCCACACTTGGGGAACTTCAAGAACTGTGTTCCTCTGGGACTTCCAGTAACCCTGAGAACTTCAAATAGACTTTCTTTGAGAAAGTTTGTTAGGAAGCAAGTAGGTGCATTACCAGCTGCAAGTAATAATATTCCAATTGAAGTAAGTAGCATCAAAACAAATACTCTTGCGCATAAATGTGTTGACCAGGCAACCCAAAGTTTAGAGTTGATAAAATCTCAGGCCTTCCTGCCCTCCAGGATAGGGCTATCTTAGCAGTCAAAAAAGAGAATAGAAGAAAGAGGCCACGTCAGCCTTGTTCATTATCCTTTGATATAATTATTAAAAGAGAAAGTATTAAAAACTACTCACAAGCACGTCCTCTCTCTAGGATCTGGAGACTGCTATCAGTAGACTGATTGTCATAAGCCAAAGACTGTTACATTGTGGTTTTCTTTCCATGCTTGTGAGTAGTTTTTAATACTTTCTCTTTTAATAAATATATCAAGGACAATGCACAGGGCTGGTTTGCCCTCTTTTTTTCTTTCTCTTTTTCAATTGAAGTAAGTGCCTGATCTGATTTTCAAAATTCTATATGATTTCACATATACAAATGTTACAGTAAAAGTTCCTAAGCATGCAAAAAAATTAGTTATTATTGTCTCCAGTGGCATTAAAAAGATAGTTTGTGGAGTGGAAAGTCAAGTGAGCAATGGAAGGGATGAATGACCGGTGCAGAGTGATGAGGCTACATACTGTACGTGTAACCACATCATAAAAGTGAAAGATGTCTCCCTGTTGCTAGGCCCCAGGGATGGAGTCAGAGATAACTGGACTCTTGGAGGAGGATGTGTGAGACCTCCTAGATTGAGCCGTAAGACCTGGGGTAAAAGGTGCTTTATGTTGGAAAAAGTATGGAGTTAAGTCTCAGGTTTCCAAACGAAACCCAATATGTGCTGCAGTATGTAGAATGGGAGAACTGGCTGTGTGTTTAGCCATAGAACCTTCTGGTGTCCTCTTGACATATGACTCTCAAGCACTTGACAATAATTTCTCAGATCGCGCACTCTTCTGCTACAGGAATTTTGGCAAATGTTAAAAAGATGATATCTAAACGTACATATGAAGTCCTTCAAAATTTAAAACCCTCCAGTGGTACAGTATCTGTTAAGTGATACAGTATATAACATTATGCCATTATTTTCTCCAAACAAGTTTTAAAATGGAACTACACATCCGGAAACAAAGCTTCATAAGCCTTTTGAATTGTTTGTTGAACACCGTGTGTTTCTTTGTGGAATGTCTGTCGAATTTTTCTCTGGTTAATGACTCACACACTGATTTCCACATGACTAGTTTAAATATGTCAAGGTCAACTGAAAGGATTGTCTGCACTCGCATGAAAAAACGCAAATGTTAACAGTGCATACTTGATGAAAGTGTATGCCTTTTTCAGTAATTTGAAAGCTGTAAAATAATTCAGCTTAACCACTTCAGCCATGGAATCTTTTACCCCCTTCCTGAACAGAGCACCTTTTACAATTTGGCACTGTTCTAACTGACAATTGCGCGGTCATGCAATGCTGTGCCCAAACAAAATTTGCGTAATTTTTTCCCCACAAATAGAGCTTTCTTTTGGTGGTATTTTTTACTTTTTGCTAGAATAAATATCCCCAATTTTTGTTATAAAAAAAATCTTCATCAGTTTAGGACGATATGTATTCTTCTACATATTTTTGGTAAAAAAATAAAAATAAATTCTCAATAAGGGTATATTGATTGGTTTGCACAAAAGTTATAGCGTCTACAAGCAATGGAAAACATTTATGGCATTTTTATGGCTTTTTTTTTTGTTTTACTAGTAATGGCGGTGATTAGAGAGTTTTAGTGGTACTGCGACATTGTGACGGACATATCGGACACTTCTGACACATTTTTTGGACCATTGACGATCAATGCTATAAACATGCACTGATTACTGTATAAATGTCACCGGCAGGAAAGGGGTTAATACTGGGGGCGATCAAGGGGTTAAATGTGTGTTCCCTAGGTGTGTTTTAACTGTATGGAGATAGGACTGACTAGGGGGGGAGACATATCATTGCTCCTATTTAGTAGGAACAAACAACATGTCTCCTCTCCCCTGACAGAACAGGGATTTGTGTGTTTACACGTGCTGGCTCTCATGCATCGGGTCCCCCTGCCCTGCAGTGGGCACACCCTCTGCCTGTTTTTAAAGGGAACCCTGTACCCGTTTGGGGTTTCTTGCAGCAGTGCCATTATGCTGCAGTATATGTGTGCCGATCGGGAACCGGTTAAAGAACCAGCTTCATTGACTACCACTTACCATTCAATGAAATCTAGCTTCAAAGTAAATCAGAGTATTTTTATTCCTTAGGCAGTAAAATTGGAAATTGTTACAGGAATTTTATTGGAGTAAATACTGGTAAGTTTACTGTTATTTTTCCCGAAGTGTTGAACTTATGGCAATTTGTGGAAAAAGCTTGAATGTTTTGATACATTGCAGGGCTTAGGATTTATGTGTAGGGCAGTAATCTTTGGAAAACTGTTCACTATAATGTCTTCTAGCAATCAAAAGCATTAGTCAGAGCATATTAATGTATATACCATAGTGGATCTGACCCCTTAAATGGGCTCCAGGTCATAGGCAGAATTGAGTATAAAGATCATGAGCATGGTTAACCCATCAGTATATGGGTAAGCCCCAATTCAGGGTTGCACATAGAATGCACAAAGTACTGTGCTCTGTTGGTATAGCTTATAAACATTCATGGTAACATTTTACAGTAAACTGGTAAGCCCCCTTTCACACTTGTACGACTTCAAAGTCGCGCGATGTCGCGGACGAAATTTTACCGCGATTTTGCCGCGATTCGCGGCCGCGATTTCAATGAATGCCTGTGTAAGTGGCATCAAAATCGGACCAAAGTAGTGCAAGGACTACTTTGAAGTAGGCACAACTTAAAGTCGTGCTAGTATGAATGGTAGTCATTGAAAATAATGGAGAATGACTTGTCATACGATTTTGCAGTCCAAAATCGTGAGACAAGTCGTATAAGTGTGAAAGGGGACTAACTAGTGATGCTTAAATCAAATCTATAGCATTTCACATTTTGATAAATTGACTCTTGAAACCTATTGCAGACTATTGGAAAATGGTATTTAGAACATCAGATGAAGTAACCCCTAGCAGTCCACAGCAGGTTTCTAGTCCAATACTAGCACTTTAAACAGCCAGGGTTAGCAATATACAGAAAGCTAGTAGATCCTTATAGAAGGTAGATGGGGAAAAAAGAGACAGAGATATTCTGGGTGTAGGTATAGAAAGGGAAAGAGGAAATGAGCCATCCAGCACACATGATCGTGTGGGAAATGTTAGTGCATATTTAGGCTTAAGTAGGAGTCCCAGGTTCTCCATACAGCATTAAATGATTAAATGTATCCAACACATTCCGTAGTCTGACCATAAGGTGCATCATCAATCTCACTTTTTTTATTTGATTTAGAAGGTCATGCATAGATAGGAGTGTTGTCTGTTTCCATCTAGTGGTGATCAGCCAGTGTGTCGCTGTGAGAATATGGGACATCAATTTATTAAAATACATTTTTACTCCCCTTAATGGAAGACCTAATGCCCTGTACACATGATCGGAATTTCCGATGGGATAAAATCCGATGGAATTTTCCGTCGGAATTCCATTCAAGCTGTCTTGCATACACACTGTCAGACCAAATTCCGACCGTACAAAACGCGGTGACGTAAAACACTACGACAAGCCGAAAAAAATGAAGTTCAATGCTTCCGAGCATGTGTCGACTTGATTCTGAGCATGCGTGTTTTTTTCTCCGTCGGAGTTCCACACAGACGATCGTAAAAAAAATAAAACATGTTATATTTCTAAACTCTAAAATAAAACATGTTCTATTTCTAAACTCCGACGGAAAAAAGTCTGATGGGGCCCACACACGGTCGGAATATCCGATGAAAAAATTCTGTCTTTTTTCTTCGGAAGTTCCGATCGTGTGTACAAGGCATGAGAGTTGAGTCAGAGGATGGAATCCCCTTTTTAAATGGATTTTCATGCAATAAATTCCCTTTTTAAAAATGCCATTCTTCCTTTATTTTTCTATGCTGCTTAATTTGATAAATTCGCACTTGATTATATAGTAATGTTTGAAAACTTAATGATGAATTATTTCTCAAGAACAGCCAACAATGTTTTTGGTAAAGTTGGAAGAGTTACAAACTTTCAGGTTTTACTTACTAACTTATCAAGCCATACCGAACAGACATCCATAGATAACCCTTGTGAAGGGTGGGTGTAAGTGCAAATCCAAACATAAAGGCCCAGATTCACGAAGCAGATACGACGGTGTATCTCAGATACACCATCGTATCTCGGATTTTTTCTGGTCCTATCTATGCGCCTGATTCATAGAATCAGATACGCATAGATAGGGCTGAGATCCGACAGTGTCACACTGTGTTACACTGTCGGATCTTTTTTTTTAATTAAAAATGGCGCCGGGGGCGTTCCCGCTGATTTACACTGAATAATATGTAAATCAGCGAGATACGCGAAATTCACGACCGTACGCGGACCCGACGCGGTGTTCTTACGTCGTTTCCGTAGCGCGGTACCCGTCGTATACTTACCCCTGCTAAAAGCAGGGGTAAGTATTGTTAAGTATGGCCGTCGTTCCCGCGTCGATTTTGAAATTTCCTACGTCGTTTGCGTACGCCGATTCACGAACACGCGCGTCGCAAGTCTAGATCACGTCGCAACCACTGACGTCCTATTGACGTCAGTGGGAGCAATGCACGCCGGGAAATTCCCCGGACGACGCATGCGTATTTAAATCGGCGCGGGAGCGCGCCTGATTTAAATATGACACTCCCCTAGCCGCGGAATTTGAATTCCGCTGGGGGATTTAGGATCCGCCGTCGCAAGTTTGGAGGTAAGTGGTTTGTGAATTAGCCACTTGCCTCCTAAACTTGCGGGAGCGGATCTTAATTCACGTAGAACGAGCGGATCTATAGATCCGCTGATCTACGTGAATCTGGCCCAAAGAGTAAACCAGCTGTTTTTCTCTTCATTGTTAGGTTTTAATTATTTTCTGTGCCCTGATTAGTATGATCCCTCTTCAATTTCTGTCCTGGTAATAATACTGGAAATTAACAGAATCTCTCTAATCGGAACACAGGCAGCACTAAAAAGTTGTCAGGTGTTTTTAACCTTCCACATTCTACAAAAAAACAAATATTGCTGTGTGTGTCCTATTAGAAAGATTGTGCTCATTTGTTTCCACACACACAGAAGGCAAAGTAAAATGTCCTCAAAGAAACAAACATATGTTTGAGATGCCAAACCTTCTGGGCAAAAGTGATCAATAATACCTATTATAGAAGCACTCTCAATATTATATCAATCTCCCCAGAGAAAAACACTATTAATAATTTTTCCATAGCCAGCTTTAAAGAAGAAAGATCAACAGAACTGTGAAAATTAACATAACCCTATTTAAGCAATGAGCATTATCTAAACATCTAACTGAAAATATAAAAAAGTATACTAGTGCTTTACCAGACCCAATGAACACTACCCCCTTCCACTGAAATCCACCCACTGACCCTTTGCCCAACCTCCTTTCTTTTTACCTTCCACAATATCACACTACATAACAGTGAATGAAAATGCCTTTCACACAAAACCCCTAAACATTATAGAAAGTATTGACACCTTCATACCATGCACAAATGAGCATTTTGCATGGCCATTCAAATAGGCTAACAACATACCTAAATGCTCTGCAAAGCAGACCTGAATTTTTTTCTACGGTGATCATTTCTCCCCCACGGCGAGGCAGGATGCAGGAGCCTTACCAACAGATTTTTATTGGGCAAACTGGATGCATATGCATATTCCTGCTGTTTTTTGAACACCCCTGACCTGTCTGAGACAGCCAAGTGGAATACCAGTAATATCAGGTGGTCTCATTATGTGCTGAACTGGCCCTCATGTTTTCTGAGGCCCCTACCTATCCCACCTGTTTCTCAGATCGAGTGGGGTGTAAGGTGCCCTGTCAATGTGATGGCATTTTTTACCTCTGTTTTTATTGATGTGACCTCTTGTACCAAAGCCTGGGGACACTTCACCAGATCTACATTTTTTGCAAAGCTATCTTTGAGGACCAAGTGACTAAAAAAAGCATTGGATATGTATATGCACCCTTTGCGTGCAGATAACAATACAGATATTGTATAAAATCACACGGTGGTAACGTGTACCCCGTATTTTATTGTTCACCATATATTTTTGATATATTTGTTACTGTGATGTTTGTGATAGATCACTGTAACCCTTGCCCCTTTTTCTCCTGATGCATGATGGGGGGGGGGGGAAGCTGTACCAGGAAGTCGGGACGGTGTGTGTGGGGTGGGGAAACTGGAAGCAGACACACAAGGCTGGAGAGGGATTAAATCTGTTAAGAACAGAAACTGTTTGGATCAAGACTACTCCATGTAAGAATGCCATAATGTTTCTGAGTGTGTAACTTGCTGAGCAGATACTGGCAGCATTGCCAGCAACACCGGAGAGACACAGAGCGGCAAGGGAACATAACAGTGGCGACGAGGATTGTGGATTTTAGCACACATGGCCTTCATAGGGTTTATTCAACCATTTGATCCTGCGGCTGAGTCATGGAGCTCTTGGGTGGAGAGGCTGAAACAGTATATGGAAGGAAATAATGTGACTGTTGAAAAGAAAGTTGCAGTTTTTCTCACTGCATTAGCTCAAGCTGCATATGGATCTCTCAGAGACCTCATAGCCGGCCTCTAAGCCCCTGCCTGAGTTAATTCATACACACTACAACCCAAAGCCGTTAGAAATCACAGAGCGGTTTAAATTCTACAGTAGGAAGCAGCGGGCCAGGGAGGATATAAAGACATATATCATTGCTTTACGTAAACTAGCTGCCACTTATCAGTTTGGAGACTACCTGCAGACGGCTCTCCGGGACATGTTCGTCATGGGACTCTGCGACCCAGCCATACAGAAACGTTTACTCACAGAACCCGACTTGATTCTGGCGAAAGCCACTGACCTTGCTACGGTCATGGAGTTGGCAACTCAGGACGCCACCCTACTGAAGGCACCGCCTGAACCTCCTGCAAGCCAGGGTGAGGAAATATTCCACACTGCTATCACGCCTTACTCCCTACTTCTTCGGTCTCTGGGACCCCGACTTGCTACCGTTGTGGTAACACTATCCACAGTGCGCCTGCTTGCAAGTTCAATGATGTCGTTTGTTTTCGCTGTGGAAAGACTGGTCATATTGGGCGTGTTTGCCGCAGCTCTCGCTCCCCGAACACTACCAAAAAATATTGACGTAAACAGACTTCCCTTGTAGATATGGACAATAACGGTTTCAGCTCTGATGAGGAGACCTGTGTCCAGCATGTTGGACTGTTTCGAGTAGCTGGGAGCACTCCTGCGATTACAGTGGATGTCACACTCAATGGCTATCCTGTCTCCATGGATGTTGATACGGGGGCAGCTGTGTCTGTCATTTAATGGACTGATTTAAAGGCATCGGGTCTGTCCCTGCCGCTCAGACCTACAAAGCTCACACTACAAACCTACAGCAAGGAACTACTACAACCCTTGGGTTATGTACAACCCCTTGTTACATTAGGCACCCGCAGTCAAAGTCTAGGCCTTTATGTTGTGAGGAAATGGGGTCCTCCGCTATATGGAAGGGACTGGATCAAAGCCCTGGGCATGCCTCCTTTTGCCATTGCCCAATGTACATTGCTTTCTGAAGTAGACCATTGGGTGGAATCCCTGAAGTCACGTTTTAAAAAGGTTTTTCAGGACTCTTTGGGCACAGTAAAGGGAAAGATGGCCCACCTCCTCTTGAAGCCGGGTGCTACACCTCGTTTTTGTAAGGCAAGGTCAGTACCCTTTGCCTTGCGGAAGAAAGTGGAAGCAGAGCTGGACCACCTATTGGCTGAAAAGATCATAACAAAAGTTGATAGAAGTGAATGGGCATCGCCAATTATGCCTGTCAAGAAAAAGAATGGAGACATTAGGATTTGTGGTGATTTCAGGGTAGCCCTGAACAACCAACTTCTTGTGGATCAATACCCATTGCCTCGACTTGAGGATTTATTTGGCTCACTGGCTGGGGGGCAAAAGTTTCACGTCATCTGTTGACCATTAACACTTATAAAGGTTTATTCCAGTATAACCGCATGGTTTTTGGCATAGCCCCAGCTCCAGCCATCTGGCAGCGGCTCATGGATGAGGTCCTGGCAGGAATACCTTTCACCCAATGTCTATTGGATGACATGCTCATCACTGGTCCCACTGATGAAGAACACAGAAAGAATGTTGAAGCGGTGCTAGAGAGACTCCAAAAGTATGGTTTACGTGTTAATCTTTCAAAATGCGAATTTCTCAAGTCTCAACTGGAATTTTGTGCCCACACGGTGGACCGACATGGGCTACACACTACTGAAGAAAAGGTTAAAGCCCTTACCCATGCCCCTACTCCCCAGAATGTCACCCAGCTCAGGTCCTACCTTGGCCTCCTAAATTACTACCACCGTTTCTTGCCGAACCTGGCACACCAGCTCTACCCGTTACATCGCTTACTGGATGCAAGCGCTAAATGGATATGGACAGAAAATGTGAAGAAGCTTTTTGGTTTTCTAAAGACATCATTCTGTCTTCTCGAGTTCTGGTCCACTATGATTTAAAGAAACCTATCATCTTGGCTTGTGACGCCTCGCCTTATGGACTGGGTGCCGTGCTTTCCCATGTCATGCCGGATGGCACGGAGCGCCCCATTTCTTTTGCCTCCAGGTCTTTAACCTCCACGGAACAAAACTACTCCCAGATAGACAAGGAAGCTTTGGCCATTGTATGGGCCACAAAGAAATTTCACGCGTACATCTATGGTGGGGAGTTCACACTTATCACTGACCACAAACCTCTGTTGTCAATACTGAACCCTCAGAAGGGGATTTCTACAACGACCGCATACAAAGGTATGCTTTATTTTTAGGAGCTTATACTTATTCTATCAGATACCGCTCCCGTGATACCCATGGCAATGCAGATGCATTTTCCAGATTGCCACTTGGAGGCCACCCACCAAGAGACATACGTGTAGTGGAAGTACACAGGCCACGATCTTGCCTCTCCACCTCCCTGATTGCCAGACATACAGCCACAGATCCTTTCCTGTCTCAGATATTCTCTTATGTTCAGACTGGATGGCCAGAGAGAGTTCCAAGTGAATTTCGTCCGTACTTTGCCAGAAAATGTGAGCTTGTGACGAATGTTGGTTGCCTACAATGGGGCAATAGAGTGATTGTACCCTAGTATTTGCAATCAACCATGCTGCGGAAGCTGCATGAAGGCCATCCTGGTGTGGTGCGCATGAAGCAGCGAGCCCGGAGCTATGTTTGGTGGCCACAAATGGATACGGCAATTAAAGATTATGTTGCTCAATGCCCTGGGTGCTGTCAAGCCCAGCGACCCTAAAAGAGAGGAACCAACGGACCCGTGGTCAAGACTCCATCTTGATTTTGCTGGCCCCATCCAGGATACAATGTATTTGATCGTGGTAGATGCGCATTCCAAATGGATTTCCATCCAATCCAATTTCAAATGCCTTCTATTACCTCGGCTGCTATCATTCTAATCTTAAAGAAGCTCTTTGCTCAATATGGCTTGCCGACAGCCATAGTCTCCGATAATGGCACTCAATTTACTTCGCATGAGTTTCAATCCTTCCTTGGTGGCTTGGGCGTCCACTACTACAAAACTCCTTATCATCCAGCTTTGAATGGGCTGGCGGAACGATTTGTGCAGATGTTTAAGAAGCACTTACTGTCCACTCTGGTCCAGGTTGGACTGTCAGAGGAGAAGCTGCTGGAATTCTTGATCATGTACACACTACTACTGGGCTGTCACCAGCTTTTCATATGTTTGGCAGGCATCTCCGCACCAAACTTGATTTAGTTCGTTCGCAGGAACCGTCACCAACACCTCCTTCGCCAGGCCGTCTGGGATTCCGTGCCGGTAATCTTGTATGGTCTCGGAATTACAGAGTTTTGCCCCTCCTGGCGTTATTGATGGAACTCTTGGTAGAATAATGTACCTTGTTCGCCTGGAGAAAGGCATTTATGTTCAACGACACTTTTCGCAATTGAGGAAGCGCATTTGCCGGCCACTAGTGACGAACCCGACCCCTCTTGCTAACCACCCACCAGAGTCTACTCTGAACTCTGCTGGTGACATATGGCATGGTGTCTGGCATGATCCCACAAGTTTACAACTAAACCCTGAAACGGTTGGTGACCATATTCCTGAGGAGCCCAGTCATGTGCCTGGAGTTACAGAGACTGATTTGTCTGTGGGACATCCACTGACATCTTCAGAACCTTTGACCGACTCTATTCCTCCCGGTGCTGTGCCACTTCTTAAGTCTACCCGTCAAAGACGTCAAACGCCTCGTTGGCAAATCGCTGAAATTTTACGGGACACATTGGAGATCAGGACACAGAGACAAAGGGCTCATGAAGTGCTGCGGGAATCACAGAACTGAGTTGCAGATACTACTTGCTGAACTGATTTAGCTTGCCTCGTTATGTTCTGTGTTCAACATTTTGTTCTCGTGTTATGTTTTTTTTGGGGGAAAGAAAGGAGGTGTGATGTTTGTGATAGATCACTGTAACCCTTGCCCCTTTTTTTCCTGATGCATGATGGGGGGGGGAGCTGTACCAGGAAGTCGGGACGGTGTGTGTGGGGTGGGGAAACTGGAAGCAGACACACAAGGCGGGAGAGGGATTACATCTGTTAAGAACAGAAGCTGTTTGGATCAAGACTCCTCCATGTAAGAATGCCATAATGTTTCTGAGTAATAAACCTTGCTCTGGTTAAGAAGTACATCGGCCTGTGTGTGTAACTTGCTGAGCAGATACTGGCAGCATTGCCAGCAACACCGGAGAGACACAGAGCGGCAAGGGGACATAACAGTTACTTTGTCATATAAAAACGTTTTTGATAAATAATAGTTTTGTATTTTAATCATGTCTACTCTTTGAACCTTTAAAGTCCCACTATATGCAGGGAACCTCTTTGTTACAACATTTATGGGATGTGGCCATGGTAAGCAGAAATTCAGACCTCAATTCGTTTTGGCTAACTTTTTTTCTTAAGCCCTGTACACACGATCGGTTTGTCTGATGAAAACGGACCGATGGACCATTTTCATCGGACAAACCGATCGTGTGTGGGCCCCAACGGTTTGTTTTCCATCGGTGAAAAAAAATTAGAACATGTTTTAAAATATTCCTATGGATAAAAAAACAATAGAAAAAAAGATCGTCTGTGTAGAACTCCATCGGAGAAAAATCCACGTATGCTCAGAATCAAGTCAACACATGCTCGGAAGCATTGAACTTCATTTTTCTCAGCACGTCGTAGTGTTTTAGGTCACCGCGTTGGACCTGGTCGGATTTTTGACTGATGGTGTGTAGGCAAGACTGATGAAAGTCAGCTTCATCGGATATTCGTCTAAAAAATCCATCGGATTAGATTCCATCAGATATCCGATCGTGTGTACAGGGCTTAACACTCCATATGGCAACACACAGTAGATACGAATACAGCAAAAAATAAAATGGGCATGCTACATGCCTATTTGCAAAGTAGTGAATGTGCAGGTGAATCTTCCTGGTGAATATTTTCAGATACATTGAATGTTTGGTGAATGTTGCATTTGCTGCTTTAAATACTATAAAGACTGCAATCTTATTTTTATACAATTTGTATTAAAACATAATGCTAAAAAAGTAAGACATTTTGGCTTTCCCATAAACTCCCTATCTTGGCGTAAAGTCCAGAAACAAGACAACTTATTTATATACCATTGATTGCAGCTTTGTTCCTTTAGTTGATTGCACACTGGCAAGCTTTTGATGAAACACCAACCTGGGACACCTCCCCTTTAGACCTCGCCCACTCCATGAGTCCTCGGTTTTGTAGCAAGCCATGCAGAGTAACAAGGAGAGTTAGGGAGGGAGGCATGTATCCTGTACTGTACTCCAAGATATGAAATTCACAGGCAAGTCAAAAGTTCTCTTATCCTATTCTACAGGACACAGGCAACGTATTCATACACCATTGGATGTTCCAAGGCAATGACAACAACCAGGCAACAGAACTGTGTCAACAGCTGAAAGTAAGACGAGAAGATCAGGTGGTGGCCTTACAGAATTGGATGAGAGAGGATTGGTGCCTAAATGCCTAGGATGCTCCAACAGATCTAGTGGATTGTGAGCATAACAGTGCACTAAGAGATGTTGTTTTACAGCATAAGCCAGTGATTCTCAAATTGAGATTTGCAGGTGTGCCGTGGGATATTTTGGGGAGTCGTCAGCAAAAGACTGTAACAGTGGTCAGAGTGACCGTCAGACCCATGGGGCCAGGGTCGTAGGACTTGATGGCAGTCTGTGTTGGAGTGCAGCGTGACATCCAGTGCCCGCAGGAAAGTGGATCACTGGTTGAAAATGGCGCAATGTGTTTTCAGAGCATGCGTGATAGTCCAGAGAGCCAACAACGCTCCCTTCTCAAGCTCTCCAAGCCCTGTACCTGTGTACCAATGTCTATACCAACTTCACCAGCACCACGGAAGCACCTATTGTATGATGTGCCTGTATACTTCCTCCCTCATGTGAGCTGATTATTTTAATAAATGTTGAGATGCTACTACACTGTCTTAGACTTAGAGATGCCTGTCCCCTTTTCTCTTTTTTCTACACTATAGCAGGACATTTTTAATAAAGTATTGGCTGATATGTACTAGAGCAGGGGTGTCAAACTCAGTTTCATTGTGGGCCGCATTAGCATTATGATTGCCCTCAAAAGGGCTGGTTGTATCTGTAAGATTAGATGTCCAGTGCATCCCCTCCCTCTTACATTATATGTCAAGAGCCACCCCACCATCAGAAGTTGAGTCCCCCACTCTCCCTTACATCACAGTGCACCCCCCTTTCCTTATGCTGCTGCTGGGAAGAAGCTGGATGCATTGCTTGAAAGCCGAAATTAAGGGTCTGGAGTAGGACCAGCTGCAGGAGAGTTGCGAGGGCCACATGAAATGGCCTGGATGGCTGGATTAGGCCTTGTGTTTGACACCTGTGTACTAGAGAATAGGTCAGGGTTTTAATACAAGGATTAAGAGACCGCAATTGATGCAGTAGTGTAAAATAAGCTGGCAGAGGGAAAATATTTTAATTAGCAAGGCTCAAAGAACTAGGGTTTTACTACAAAAAATAAGATACTGCAGAGAATACAGCAGTGTAAAATGACCATTAGTGGGACAGTTTTAATCTAACTAGTGTATGCCAACCTTTTACAGTATCTATGAGGACCTTGTGTAGCTTTTTCCTGGCTGCGAGAAAAGATGTTAGAACTAGAGATGGGAAGGACTAGAAGAAAAATCATTTTTTTCCCATTTTTGTTCAAAGACTTTTTTTTGCCTTTTTGCTGAAAAAAATAAATAAAGAAATGTGGAATATGTTAATTTACAATGATAAATAATATATCTTTGACACAACATTCAAACTATTTAACATGAAGATCTTAATGAAAGATTTCTGAGACTTTATGTAAGGTCTTAAATTATTGTTCTCTCAGCTGAAGACCAGCAAATCCTGGAATTAGGTTAGTTTGCTTGTGGACTCCACCATCAGGGCCGGACTGGGAATGAAAACCAGCCCTGGAAATAATTTCATACCAGCCCCATAGTGTTATTATACCAGCCCAACGTCATTATTTTCTTGTTTATTAAAGGGGAAATCATACATTTTAAAGCACATTTGAAGAGTGTATTATGTATAGATTCGACGAGAGAGAGAGAGAGAGAGAGAGAACGAACACAGTTAAAAGAGGTAGCTTAAAGCAAAATTTCACCCAAAAAGTGATGTTCTGCTTGTCTGCCTTCTCCCCCTTTTGGCACTTTAAAAAAAATGTTGTGGGTTGGTTGGGGGCAACCCAAGCAGGACAAGCCCCCCCCCTGCAGCTTTCTGGTTACACGGCACAGGCCCCAGACCAGAGCAGGAACATTTCAAAAGTGCAGCGCAGTTTGCACATGTACAGTGGGAATCTGGCTGTAAAGCACAGCTGGTTTTCCAAGGGTAAGCATTCCAGTGCCGGGAGCCAGAGGACCAACAAAGAGCCAGCTTGGGTAAAGAGTGCTGAATCCTTACAGGTAAGTGTCCCATTATTAAAGGTCTGCAGCTACAGGATTTGTAGCTGCTGACTTTTAATTATTTGTTTCATTGCTGATGGGGACACTGCTGATGGGTACACCAATGATGGGGGCGCTGCTGATGGGGGCGCTGCTGATGGGGACGCTGCTGATGGGGACGCTGCTGATGGGGACCCCGCTGATGGAGACACGGCTGATGGGGACACCGGTGTCCCCATTTGTGGTGTCCCCATCAGCAATGTCCCCATCAACAGCATCCCCATCAGCAGTGTCCCCATCATTGCTGATGGGGACACTGCTGATGGGTACACCAATGATGAGGACGCCACTGATGGGGACACCGGTGTCCCCATCAGTGGTGTCCCCATCAGCAATGTCCCTATCAGCAGTGTCCCCATCAACAGCATCAGCAGTGTCCCCATCAACAGCATCAGCAGTGTCCCCATCATTGCTGAGGGGGACACCAATGATGGGTACACCAATGATGGGGACGCTGCTGATGGGGACGCTGCTGATGGGGACACCGCTGATGGGGACACCGGTGTCCCCATTTGTGGTGTCCCCATCAGCAATGTCCCCATGTCCCTATCAGCGGTGTCCCCATCAACAGCATCCCCATCATTGCTGATGGGGACACTGCTGATGGGTACACCAATGATGAGGACGCCACTGATGGGGTCACCGGTGTCCCCATCAGCGGTGTCCCCATTTGTGGTGTCCCCATCAGCAATGTCCCCATGTCCCTATCAGCGGTGTCCCCATCAACAGAATCCCCATCAGCAGTGTCCCCATCATTGCTGATGGGGACACTGCTGATGGGTACACCAATGATGAGGACGCCACTGCTGGGGTCACCGGTGTCCCCATCAGTGGTGTCCCCATCAGCAGCATCCCCATCAGCAGTGTCCCCATCATTGCTGATGGGGACACCAATGATGGGGACACCAATGATGGGGACACCGGTGTCCCCATTAGTGGTGTCCCCATCAGCAATGTCCCGATCAGCAGTGTCCCCATCAACAGCATCAGCAGTGTCCCCATCAGCAGTGACCCCATGTCCCCATCAACAGCATCCCCATCAGCAGTGTACCCATCAGTAGTGACCCCATGTCCCCACTGCTGATGGGCACACCAATGATGGGGACGCCGCTGATGGGGACGCTGCTGATGGGGACGCCGCTGATGGGGATGTCGGTGTCCCCATCAGCCATGTCCCCATCAGTGGTGTCCCCATCAACAGCATCCCCATCATTGCTGATGGGGACACTGCTGATGGGTACACCAATGATGGGGACGCTGCTGATGGGGACACCGCTGATGGGGACACTGCTGATGGGTACACCAATGATGAGGACGCCACTGCTGGGGTCACCGGTGTCCCCATCAGTGGTGTCCCCATCAGCAGCATCCCCATCAGCAGTGTCCCCATCATTGCTGATGGGGACACCAATGATGGGGACACCAATGATGGGGACACCGGTGTCCCCATTAGTGGTGTCCCCATCAGCAATGTCCCGATCAGCAGTGTCCCCATCAACAGCATCAGCAGTGTCCCCATCAGCAGTGACCCCATGTCCCCATCAACAGCATCCCCATCAGCAGTGTACCCATCAGTAGTGACCCCATGTCCCCACTGCTGATGGGCACACCAATGATGGGGACGCCGCTGATGGGGACGCTGCTGATGGGGACGCCGCTGATGGGGATGTCGGTGTCCCCATCAGCCATGTCCTCATCAGTGGTGTCCCCATCAACAGCATCCCCATCATTGCTGATGGGGACACTGCTGATGGGTACACCAATGATGGGGACGCTGCTGATGGGGACACCGCTGATGGGGACACCGGTGTCCCCATTTGTGGTGTCCCCATCAGCAATGTCCCCATCAACAGCATCCCCATCAGCAGTGTCCCCATCATTGCTGATGGGGACACTGCTGATGGGTACACCAATGATGAGGACGCCACTGATGGGGTCAGCGGTGTCCCCATCAGCGGTGTCCCCATCAGCGGTGTCCCCATCAGCAGCATCCCCATCATTGCTGATGGGGACACCAATGATGGGGACACCAATGATGGGGACACCGGTGTCCCCATTAGTGGTGTCCCCATCAGCAATGTTTCTATCAGCAGTGTCCCCATCATTGCTGAGGGGGACACTGCTGATGGGTACACCAATTATGAGGACGCCGCTGATGGGGTCACTGGTGTCCCCATCAGCCTTGTCCCCATCAGCAGTGACCCCATGTCCCCATCAACAGCATCCCCATCAGCAGTGATCCCATGTCCCCACTGCTGATGGGCACACCAATGATGGGGACGCCGCTGATGGGGACGCTGCTGATGGGGACGCCGCTGATGGGGATGTCGGTGTCCCCATCAGCCATGTCCCCATCAGTGGTGTCCCCATCAACAGCATACCTATCATTGCTGATGGGGACGCCGCTGATGGGGACACCGCTGATGTGTCCCCATTAGCGGTGTCCCCATTAGTGGTGTCCCCATCAGAGGTGTCCCCATCTCCCCTGTAGTGTGCTTCTCAGTGTTGTGCAACACAATAACATGATCAGCCTCTTACCTCTGTACTAGATCATTTCTTGTCTTCTGCAGCTACTGTCTCCGAGGCGCGGCACCTCCCCTCTTCCCGCTCGCTGTTTGAAGTTGCGATCCCACGAGTGACGTCACAGGCGCGGCACCTCCCCTCTTCCCGCCCACTGTTTGAGCTTCTCCCTCACTGGTGCGGTGCTAACGCGGCCCCTCACAGGCAGATGGAACGGGGAAAGCAGCACCACCACACCGCGGCGTTCTGACGTTCTGCTGCTCGGCTCCTCCCCTCGGGCACATGATCACTCTGCATCTCCTCAGGCATGTGCGCGCCAGATCAGATGCAGTACAGCAGCGATGGCGGCCGCGGCTCTCCGGCCTGCCGCTGCTTTTTGAATGGTGACAGGCAGGCAAAAGCGGCCTCAGGGGACTGAATGAAAACGGCCTACCGGGATATTTCCCGGGATCCCGGTAGGCCAGTCCGGCCCTGTCCACCATCCTAAGATTTACCTATAATTTGCTCAGTAAATTGGTTTATCTTTTCATCCTCACAGTAAATATATGCTTCTGGATCAGCATTGTCAATAACTGAAAATGCATATTGGCAAGAAGCTTTTAAATTATTATGAGGGTGTTAGAGAAAGAAGCTGTGTGTTAGTGGGCGTCCTGACACTCCTGCATAAATGCAAAATGCTACTGTCCCCTCCTGAAGCCTCCTGAAGCCTGTCAGCTGCTGCTAGACTGCTCTCTAAAAAATTATCCTTTTCAGAGAGTGGTTAGCATTACCACATGTCTGAAAGAAGCCTTAAAATACTGCAAGCAGAAGAAAATACTACCAATGTAATAAAGTAATTCAACAATGTGATTACCATAAATAGCTAAACATGTTAATCTTCTCTCTATGATTTAGGGATGTAAGTTACAACCAGAGTGATTTCTGATGTCTTGCTAGTACTTGAGGCTGCTGGGAGCAGACTGGTCCTGCAGGTGCCGTAATCCCTCCTGAAATGCATTACTGCACTACAAAAATCAATAAATATTCATCTGACATGGAGAATTTGTTGGTAGAATGTTATTATAAAGGTTGATCAAGAATGGGTAATTGGTGATGGATAAGCTTTGCATGCCCTTATAAAGCTGCTCAAATGTCATTGATATTTGGGGAATAATTAGGTGTTTCAACTAATCAAGTATAAACAAATTATTGACAATTATTTGCTTTGACGCCCAAACTGGGGAAATTATCTCAAACACAAATAGTAAAATGTAGATAGATAGATAGATAGATAGATAGATAGATAGATAGATAGATAGATAGATAGATAGATAGATAGATAGATAGATTTTAAATATTACTAAAACCATCCTTGTCCAAAATAAAAAGTAAATTACAATATGAAACACGACAAAAGCTTTTGATCTGGTATATTTCCCAAATCCAACACAATAATGCATACACTGTACAAAAACAGGTTCTCTCAAACACCTGCCTTTCAGAATGTTTCTGTAAAGAGAACCTGAATAGATTCCATTAGTAGTACAACAAAGCAGATAGTACAAATGCTATAGCCTTACACTATTTTCATATAGAACATTCTCATAGTGCTCAACAAAAACCATAAAGAGACGGAGATTGAGTTGTCATGTACAAAGTAATAATTTTCTTTGAAATGCATAACATCTACATATAACTATGTGACACTTTCAATTTGCATTTGACTTATTCCATAAAACACTGATAGCAGAGTATAATTTTCATTTCTTCACCACTCTGGCAGTACTTTTATATAGAAACTAATTTTCAACTGTATAAAGAACATATACATCAGAAAAACACCTTGACTTTTGTTATCCAAATTGTCTGAGAAATTGTCAAGCTTCTCTTAGCCAACAAAGCAACAAGGATTTAAATATATCCCTTTGATAAGTGAAAATCTGTAAAGGAAGAAAAAAATTGAGAAAACCAAGAGAAGGAGAGAAACGAGAAAAGCAAAAGTTGTAGAACAATTGGTAAGAAATTAAAAGAATAGAAATCTAAGAAAAAGATATACAAGTCAAATCCAATGTACCTTCTGTGGCCCGGATCCACAAAGAAGTTACGTCGGCGTATCTATTTATACGCCGCGTAACTTCTAGGATGCTCCGGCGTATCTTTGTTTTGTATCCACAAAACAAGATACGCCTGAAGCTGGGCTAGATCCGACTGACGTACATCTTAGTACGCCGTCGGATCTAAGGTGCATATTTACGCTGGCCGCTAGGTGGCGCTTCCGTTGATTTCCGCGTCGAGTATGCAAATTAGCTAGATACGCCAATCCACAGACGTACGTCCGCCCGGCGCATTTTTTTACGTCGTTTACGTAAGGTTTTTTTCGGCGTAACGTTACCCCTGCTCTATGAGGCATACGCAATGTTAAGTATGGACGTCGGGCCAGCGTCGGATTTTCCGCTGTGTGCGTAAAACGTTCGCGAATAGGGCTTTGCATAAATTACGTTCACGTCGAAAGCATTGACTATTTGCGACGTGATTTCGAGCATGCACACTGGGATACCCCCACGGACAGCGCATGCGCCGTTAAAAAAAAACGTCATTTACGTGAGGTCAATAGGAATTACCATAAAACACGCCCACATCTTATCCATTTGAATTGCGCGCCCTTACGCCGACACAGTTACACTACGCCGCCGTAACTTACGGCGCAAATTCTTTGTAGATACGGAAAATAGGCTGTAAGTTACGGCGGCATAGTGTATCTGAACTACGCTATGCCGGACTTATAGATGCGCCGAGGTACGTGGATCTGGGCCTGTGTATCTATGCGTGTGTGTATATATATTAATGTGCATACTGTGCAAAGGTTTTAGGCAAAGTAAGAATGCTTTCAGAAATATATATTTTAATTGTTTACTCTTATAAATTAAAAAAATGCAAAGTGGGCAAATTCAGGTCAATATTTGGTGTGACTACCCTACAAACCAGCAACAACTCTAATGCCGCGTACACACGGTCGGAATTTCCGACAAGAAATGTTTGATATGAGGTTTTGGTCAGAAATTCCGACAGCTAAAGTTTGAGAGCTGGTTCTAAAATTTTCCGATGGGAAAAGTTCTTGTCGGAAATTCCGATCGTCTGTATGGAATTCCGACGCGCAAAAAAACATGCATGCTCGGAATCAATTTGATTAAATTTGAGGCATGCTCAGAATCAGTGAACTTCATTTTTCACGGCTTGTAGTGTTGTACGTCACAGCGTTCTTGACGGTCAGGATTTTGTGTGACCGTGTGTATGTAACACAAGTTTGAGCCAAAATTCCGTCGGAAAAAAAATCCATGGTTTTCTTGTCGGAATTTCCAATCGTGTGTATGCGGCATTACACTTCCCCTCTTACATAAAGTCAGGGATTTTCTTGGAATAAGAGTCAGGTGTATGATTAACCAACTATACCAAGCAGGTGCTAATTATCATCAAATTCATATGTAGGTTGAAACACAATAATTAAAGGAGTAGTAGCAGCACCCCCTAATACATACCTGAGCCCCATCTCTATCCAGCAATGTCCACAACTGCCTCAGCCATCTGGGACTCCCCTTCTCATTGGCTGAGACACAGCAGTGGCGCCATTGGCTCCTGCTGCTGTCAATCAAAGTCAGATAGCCAATGAGGAGGGAGAGGGGGAGGGTCCAAACCGCAGCAGATGAAAGATGCATCATGCCTACAGCCGTGGCCAAAAGTTTTGAGAATGACACAAATATTTATTTTCACAAAGTCTGCTGCCTCAGTTTTTATGATGGCAATTTGCATATACTCCACAATGTTAAGAAGAGAGATAAGATGAATTGAAATTAATTGCAAAGTCCCTCTTTTCCATCAAAATTAACTTCATCCCATAAAAACATTTTCACTGCACTTGTGAAGAAGGCTTCAGGGTGCCCAAAAAAGATTAGCAAGAGTACCAGGACCGTGTCCTACATGACTGAGGTTGATTCAGCTGCGGGATCGGGGCACCACCTTTGCAGCTTGTTCAGGAATGGCTGCAAGCAGGTGTGAGTGCATATATATTACAGTAAAACATTGGTTTGAGAGTGTTTTGCAAGACAAGCAATTTTTTAAAATAAATTTTGACTTGATATACAAGCGATGTCTTCATATAAGAGTAGTGTCATGTCACAACTGAGTATAAAAGAGAAGAGAGGCGCCTCTAAGTGTAGCAATATGGTTACATTTAATGAAGGTACAACATTTAGAAACTCACACGGTTGATGATTAAAACCGGCACATCTAAGTATGCAGGCATCCGGGGTAAATCTGTCAACATAGATCATTCTCTGCACCACCATTGATGTCGTCCCTTCCACGAGTGGTTCAAGCCTTGCTTTCACATTGCTTTACTTCAGGGTAGTCTTCCCGGTCACGATTGCAGACTGACATCGGTGAGAGCCGGCGGTGAGGACGACGCTCTATGTGGATTGCTTTACCCCGGATGCCTGCATACTTAGATGTGCCTCTTTTAACCACTTAAGACCTGGACCATTATGCAGGTGAAGGACCTTGCCGCTTTTTGCGATTCAGCACTGCATCGCTTTAACTGACAATTGCGTGCGACGTGGCTCCCAAATAAAATTGGCGTCTTTTTTTCCCACAAACAGAGCTTCCTTTTGGTGGTATTTGATCACCTCTGCGGTTTTAATTTTTTGCGCTATAAACAAAAATAGAGCGACAATTTTGAAAAAAAAACAATATTTTTTACTTTTTGCTATAATAAATATCCCCATAAAAGATATAAAAAACATTTTTTTCCTCAGTTTAGGCCGATACGTATTCTTCTACCTATTTTGAGTAAAACAAAATCGCAATAAGCGTTTATCGATTGGTTTGCGCAAAATTTATAGCGTTTACAAAATAGGGGATCGTTTTATGGCATTTTCATTAATTTTTGTTTACTACTAATGGCGGCGATCAGCAATTTTTTTCATGACTGCAACATTATGGTGGGCACATCGGACACTTTTGAATTTTTTTTGGGACCATTGTAATTTTCACAGCGAAAAGTGCTATAAAAATGCACTGATTACTGGGAAAATGACAATGGCAGTGAAGGTGGCGCCAAGGGGTTAAGTGTGCCCTAAGGGAGTGATTCTTACTGTAGGGGGGGCGTGGCTGTAGGCGTGACATCACTGATTGTCGTTCCCTATAATCAGGGAACAGACGATCAGTATCACTGCCACACAAAAGAACGGGGAAGGAGTGTTTACACACACCTCACCCCGTTCTTCAGCTCCTGTGACCGATCGCGGGACACCGGCGGCGATCGGGTCCACGGGTCCCGCGGGCACGGTCACGGAGCTTCGGACCGTGCCGCCAGCGGAGCGCTCCCGAACCACGGCTGGGCTCTTAAAGGGGACATCTATATACGTCCCTGTGCCCAGCAATGCCATTCTGCCGACGTATATCGTCGTGCGGCGGTCCTTAAGTGGTTAATCATCACCCATGTGAGTTGCTAAATGTTGTACCTTTATTAAATGTAACCATATTGCTACACTTAGAGGTGCCTCTCTTTTCTTTTATACTCTAGCTTCTGCTGGATTTTGCTTTTAATCCCCATTGGGGATGGACATTCTATGGTTACACAACTTATCACATTGCTATAATCTTTTTATATGGACTATAAACTGAAGGACCTATGAATAAATGGTTGTAGAACAAATCATTTGAGTTTCCATTATTTCTTATGGGAAAATTTGCTTTGATATACAAGTGCTTTGAATTGCAAAGATGCTTCCGGGACAAATTATGCTTGCAATCCAAGGTTTTACTGTATATGAAAAATGTATTCCCAACCTGAAGCATCCCTTCTAAAATAACACCTTAAAAGGAGCACTATTGCAAAAAATATTGTTTTCTGATAATTGTACATGGTCATTTTCTGTAATAATTAATAATAGTATTCAGAACATTACTTTTTAGTTCAAATACCTTTATTATTTTTTCCTCCAGTTATTACTTCTTTTAAACCTAGGGTAATCAAAACCTTTGTGACCTGACCACACTTGAAAGTCTTGATATGCAGCAATAAACTTAACAATAACTTATTAAAGCGGTAGTGAATTAGTTTTGTGGACTTGTACCTACAGGTAAGCCCATAATAAGACTTACCTATAGGTACATTGATCATCAACTAATGCAACCAGTGACGGCACCAGCGCATGCACTCTGACGGTCTGGCATACCATGTTGGCCCATCAGATCCCTGCGCCAGAGCCAACTGCTCCTGCGTGCATGCACGGGAGCGACGTCATCTCGGCCCCAGCCACTCATATCCGGCATTTACTGTTATAAATTCTTTCCGGCTGGCGCATATCCCCCCCGGATCTTCAATTACTTCTAACTAGAATGGGTTATCTTCCTGTCTCCCTTACTGTACCCTCCACTTATCTTGATTTCAAAAGTCACTGCTAGGTTCTGCTAGATTTTAGTTAGTGGTATCAGAATCAAAGGGGGCTGAATACAAATGCACGCCACACTTTTCAGATATTTATTTGTAAAAAAAAAAAAAATTTAAAACCATTTATATTTTTCCTTCCACTTCACAATTAGGTGCCCCTTTGTGTTGGTCTATCAAATAAAATCCCAGTAAAATACATTTACGTTTTTGGTTGTAACATGACAAAATGTTGAAAATGTCAAGGGGTATGAATAATTTTTTAAGGCACTGTATATGACTAATACAGAAGGTCTTAGCAGGCAATAATGCCTTTTGAGGGATGGATAGATATATTTCATCTGCTTTTATGTAATGTTTTTGACCTATGTACCAATAAACTTTCTGTAATGCTGTATAAATCGAGTTGATGTGCAATAAATTTTTGGGATTATGTATAGCAGCTTATGTGGTACTAGAACTATCAGGTTATGCTTAATATGTGCTAAAAAAGTAGTGCACACTCAATAAAAGTGCATGGAAAAAATCAACCTAAAAATTCTAATTGAGTCTAATTGAAGCTCCCTTACTACCTGGAAACGTGTCTGTTCCATAGAAACAAATTCAAAGGTAGAAAAATGGATAGAGACACAAGAAATTTTCAAATAAGATGAGAATTCCCATCCTACCCAGAAATTTTCAAATAAGATGAGAATTCCCATCCTACCCAGAAACAAGCAATAGAAAATTATATCTGTTAGATCAATTGTGTGTAGTCCAAATTCGGAGTCTGACGGAAAACAAACAAGTACTGAGGGACAGTACAAAAGAAAAGACAATTTCCATAAACCCCCACAATCCCATAGGGGGGAAATGGTTGGTGTCAGTGGAAAGTGCAATTTTTTTTTATAAATACCAGTTTTTAAAGAATAATGCAATAAATAATCGGTCCTCCTCTTTACCTTTACTTTACCTGTGAACCGCGGGTCCATGGGAAGGTGTTATGCCGCGTACACACGATCAGTCCATCCGATGAGAACGGACCAATGGACCGTTTTCATCGGTTAACCGATGAAGCTGACTGATGGTCCGTCGCGCCTACACACCATCGGTTAAAAAAACTATCGTGTCAGAACGCGGTGACGTAAAACACAATGACGTGCTGAAAAAAACAAAGTTCAATGCTTCCAAGCATGCATCGACTTGATTCTGAGCATGCGTGGATTTTTAACCGATGGTCGTGCCTACTAACGATCGGTTTTGTCCTATCGGTTAGGAAGCCATCGGTTAATTTTAAAAACAAGTTGCCTTTTTTTTAACCGATGGTTGACTAACCAATGGCGCCAACACACGATCGGTTTTGACCGATGAAAACGGTCCATCAGACCATTCTCATCGTGTGTACTGTGTACATGGCATAACAGATCGATGCCTTTCATCTGAGGGCTGTACACATGCCTATTGACCTTTGAGGTCTGGCAAGAACCCATTAATGTTCCTTCCCTCTTTTATCCATTTTTGTTCTATAATCATCAGCTCTTTGCCGTTACACTTTTTCTTTTAACAGTAGAAAATGTATTTCTTCTTAGGTACAGGTATTTATGTATTGCTTTTACTATTTCACACACAAATATCACAAAAAAAATAATCACTTTCACAAATGTATATAAAAAAAAAAAAAAAAGTAGTGTTGCAAAACTATAGCTATTTATTGAAGTGTCATTCATTTGATGAGTTCAGTGAGAAATTTCAAAAAAGTCACAATTTGAATATCAAACAATACAAACAGCAACTTGCTTACAATAGTATGACAACAATTATCTCATTAGCTAGTAGAAAATTGAATTAGAATTAGGTTTTAAAGAACTAAATTACAATATAAAAATCAAAAATTTAATTGCCTAGCTAAAAAGTTTTACAGAGTATTTAATTTAATACACACTGTAACGTAATTGATAAAATGCTATTTGTAAGTCATTTGCTTACTTTAAATATTCAGAAAACGTATTGCTTACTTTTCTGGAAATGGATATGTGCCTAGGTAGATGTTTTAGAAACCCCACACCACAATAAAAGAAGGCCAAGAAAAATAATAAGCACATTGACATTTGCATCTTTTTTTAAAAAGCATACATACTGTAGATGCAATGTTGAAGTAGTAATTTTCCCCTTTTCATTTTCTATCTTCTTATAAATTTTTTAATTAAAATTTAATCAGATCTTTTTGTCAGTTTTAGCACCGTATGAATGGGACATTGTTTTAATGTTCCATAATTTTCCCTTCCTTTGGATGAGGTATGAGCTTTTAAGAATCTGATTAAGTTTAAATAGTTGAAAATTATACTGAACAAGCCTGGGTATAATCAAACAACTGATTCTAATTATCCCTTATTTAGAATGACATAGGTCAAGAGGTACAATTCCACACCTGTGACTGCACATTTCATTATCTTCCACACCATGAAAATTATTTGAAAAAATATATAATTTTTGTATGTGCCGTAAAATTATTGAAGTTCCTTAAGGGACAAAGGCTTCAGACACAATTAATTATACTGCTGTAAACAAAGAAGGTGGGGGTTGGGTGTAAGATAATCATGACCCTACATAGGTACAATCCCATAGAAAACTGTGCAAAAAATTATACTGCTGCCTACAGGAGGGTTTGGGCACTGTCCTAATTGAGGTGAAGGAAGGTGGCTCTGGGTCTCAACATTACATTTTTTGTGCAAGATCAGGAAAGGTTCTTTATAAGGCAATCTGCTAGCTGGCCTTGCAGAGGTGATAGCGACTATTCAGATGCCATGGAGTCACAGCTGGTGGCAGAAGAGAGACTACATGAGAGACAACCTCATTAATACTAACACTTATAGGTAAAAGTTGCCCAGCTATGACTAAGCATCTATCCATGATGTGAAACATGTTAGCTTTTTTGTCCCCTATGTCCTTTTTTACCATTGATTGCAGTGTTGCATGATTTTTTGGATGTTATACAGCTTTGGATTTTATCCTTTGTTTATTTTGTTTCAATAAATCGCCTATCAGAGTGGGGCAGTCCAGGAACATTTCTTTTTTCCCACAGGTAAAAGTTGATCCAGGGAATATCCAATTGGCTGTCGGAGGGCATCAGGAAGAATTTTTTTTTGCCTTCCTCTGCATCAACTGTGTATATAAGATTGTGAATATGGGATTGTATTTTTTTTTTCCGTTTTATTGGTTGAACTAGATGGACTTTTACACTTTAGCTAGTGATGCAGTACTGAACTGCTCAGCCGGTTATGCCTTTTCATGTAGAGTTAATAATAATAGGATTTAACAATAGCACTCAGCAGTTCTAATGTAGTATATCCCAATGTTCAGACCATATGGCCAACTCATCAATAAGTCTACAGAGACTGCATTACACCAGATACTACTATGCCATGGCTCGAAACCTGGAACGCACTCTGCAACCAACACAGTACATGAACGTCTGGAAGGCACCACAAGTAGAGCCCAGTGACTGAAAGTCACATTCCAAGCCGATCTCACATTTTCTGTCCAGTGGAGTCCAGGTGTGGACACTACCAAAGTACCAGAGAATACATCGAATCAAAGACCAGCTCAAGCGGCCAGTCAAAGTCTTGAATAGAACAAAAAATTATCTTGAAAAAATACGAAATGGCTAGCAAGTCCGTTAAGCTTTTCTCAGTGAAGATGTCAATCCTATAAGGCAGTGGTCATCAACCCTGTCCTCAGGGCCCACTAACAGGCCAGGTTTTTTGTATTACCTTGGGAAGATGCAGACTAGAATGCTGCAATCACTGAGCAGCAAATGATATCACCTGTGATGTATTTCAGTTCTCTTGCAAACCTGGCATGTTAGTGAGCCCTGTAGACAGGGTTGATGACCACGGCTCTGAGGACACTAGCAACAAATGAGGCATACTAGGAGTGTGAGAGATTATACCAGTTTAGTCACTTTTTATGTTGCCATTGTACAAATTCTCCTGTAGGTGGCTGTAAAATCAACTGTTTCTCAATCCTGTGTCCCATAATGAACTAGAAGAAATTTGTAGTTTGCGCTTTCTCTATTCATATACTGCTATAACTAAAAGATATGATGAAATTTCCTGTTAAATTGGAGAAGTACATTTTTTCACAGAATGGTTTATAGGAGTAGATGTGGCCAGCATGGCATATTTACCCTTTTAGAACTTGTAGGGAATAAATATAAGCATTGTGTAATATGGTACATTGTTTCACATTAAATACAACAAAGGGAACTGGTAACAATCAAAGATGTATCATCTTGTATAATTCAGCAGAAGGCAAATCCCAAGAGCCAAAAAGCCAAAACAGCTGCAGTACAAGTTTTTAAAATGTTTCTATTGTCATCACCTAAAACGTTGAACTGACTGGCTCTGGAAAGAATCTGACCTCCCATAGTATAAATACAACCTGAACAAGCCCAATGCATTTCACATTTCAATCATCACAAGCATATCATATTTTGTGCTTTAACAATTGGCAGCAAGTAATTCTGTATTAACACCAAGTATTTCCAGGTTTATCAGTCAGTTTCAGTAATTTTTTTAACAGGTCTTCTTCTTGTGGATCCACTGGGCTCTGAAATTTTCTCGCTAACTCCTTCCTTGTTGGGTTTTTCTTTTACTTCTGGTTCCACTTTGTCTTTGGTTGAAGGTCTTTTTTCAGCTGTTGTTGGGACTTTCTGCAGCTCGAATAACCAGCGACTCATAATGTTTTCAATGGGTTGAAGTGGAGAAGTGGAGGTCTGTGTTAGCATCATGGTAACCTAAACATAGAACCAAGGTGTAAGCTTATGTCTGACATAGAATATCTTATTTATAGACCGGAATACATTATTTATTTTTTTCAGAAGAGATATTGAATTACAGACTTAAAACAGACCGAATACTTACAAGACACAGCAGTGGCCAAGATTTGCAAAACAGGGCAATATTCAAATACAGGCTAGACAAAAGGCACACATTTACTATGAACTTGAACCTTTTATAAATGTGTTCTGTAGAGATTGGAAGTAAGATTGTTCTTTAATACATGTTTCTGACCTGGTCTAAAAGGTGATCTAATTTTAAGACATAAAAGTACAAAGACAATTTTATTGCAATTCTATGCTGCAATAATTTCAGATACCTATAGTTCATGATGCCATATTGGTTCCACCCAAAGTAACATTTAAGATATTGTCTGGCAGCTTATATATGATATACACATGCGTTAGCAAAGGGAAACATCATGTTCTAGAATGTTATCTTGTGTTATAAGATATAAAAGTAGCTTATCTTTCAGAGTATGTATTGATATGTTTTGGATTTGTGTTTTCGGTACCATGGCTGTATTTTGTACTCTGATTTTCCTTTTCACCAATAATAAAAAAAAACTTATTAACATTCTAGAACAAGGGATAAGTTATAGACCAGGGTCAAAATTCTACACACCTTAAAAGAAAAATGGCCATAGTGTTTTTCTTACTATCAGCTTTCATCACAGAGTCGATCCCGCCTTTGGAAGGATCCCAAACATATTGCTGTGATCCACCCAGCTGACTGACAGCTGGCTCTACCTCTTAATGCCATGCTGAGAGCCAAAGCCAGCTGTGCCACCTCTCCCACCCCCTCCTGCCTGGTGCTCCAACTGAGACCTGTAGGGACAGACATGGGACAGCTGCATCATCACACCAATGTTGTTTCATAGAGGTGAGTTACTGGAGCTGAAAAACAACCTACAGAATAAGCCTGTGTTTTTCATGCAATTAGGGGTATTTTTTTATTTATTTATTTTACACAGAAACTAGGAAGGGAGGAGAGGGTACTTGGTTTTGCAACAGTGATCTGACTGGAAGTTCACCTCTGTCCTCCCCCCACAGCCTTCTGCTGGGCCATTCACAAAGCACAGCTCACACATGTGCAGTAGTAAACTGGCTGTGATGGCTGAAGGCTTCACTACCGGTTTCCCTTACTTACGATGCCTCCATCTGGATCCAAAGCCGATTGAAGAATTGGCTAGGGTGAGGACATCCCTGAATCCCTGGACAGGTAAGGTCCTTATATTAAAAGTCATCAGCAACAGTATTTGTAAACTTTTTTTTTTTGTGGGGGGGGGGGGGGGGGTTAATCTTTAAACACCAAGTGTGAGTGTTTTTAATAAATCTCTGTTCATTATTTTATCCTAAACAAAGCTCTTTGTATATAGCATGGGAACTGTATTACTGAAAAATGTATGCTGCTTTATTCTTACAGAGGTTGTAAAGGTAAAAAAAATTCACTTACCTCATCCTTGGATTTTGCTTTTAAATGTCCTTATTTCTTTTGGGAAATCCTCACTTCCTGTTCTTCTGTCTGTAACTACACACAGTAATGCAAGGCTTTCTCCCTGGTGTGGAGAAAGCCTCTTGAGGGGGGAGGGGGCGATCAAGGAAAGTCAGGACACTCTCTACTTTGCAAATAGAGAAAGGAGCTGTGTGTTAGTGGGCGTCTTGACACTCCTGCTCGCCCCACACCAGGGAGAAAGTCTTGCATTACTGTGTGTAGTTAGTTACAGACAGAAGAACAGAAAGTGAGTATTTCTCAGAAGAAATAAGGACATTTAAAAGCAAAATCAAAGAATGAGGTAAGTGAAGGAGGACTGCACCAAGGTAAAGGAAGCTATTTAGGGAAACACATTTTTACCTTTACAACCCCATTAATAAGGAAGTTATTTATATCCAGGTAAAGAAGAGGTAATATCCAGGGTGGTAACAAAATGGTAGGTAAACTATATTCAGTGTCCTCAAGCAAACTTAGATTAATAAAACACTTTTGTAGTAATGATATTTGTTGCACACATTTTTATAAAATTGAGGCTTTCCTATATGCTAAACTCTCAAAAGATCAAAATTATTAAAACCCCTAGTAGTATCTGCTTTGTTGCAGTACAATAATGCATTAAGTATATGCCTTCTTCATTCTCCAGATATTTGCTCTGGTGATTTTAAATGAAATGGAGTCTTTTAGGCCATGTAAATCTTTAGACTCTACAGACAGAAGTAAAAAATCCCTTGGCAAGCAAACATATCCTATATTACACAGTATATACAAAAAAAAGGAAGTTATGTTAAACTAAAACTCATCTTCAATCTTCTGTACATATACAAAAAAGCAGGTCAACTCAAGCAAATTTTCAGTGGAGTAAAAGCCTTCTTAAAAACAATGGACTGTCACCATACCTACCTTTGTAGTAATTAGAAACATGGTGTAGAGAAATATAAGGTGGTATCTTGCTATTGGTAGAAGCTGAATTTGTTGCAGTGTAAACAAAACTGCTCCAAGTAAACTGATTTTAACAGGGCTGAAAACAAAGCGGAGGACCAAAGATTACAAAAAACACTAAAATAATGCTATACATATATTTTTCGTAGTTATTTTTACTCAATGGATGCTGACTAGGTATACAACAGAAATAGCCCAATCAGAGAACACTAAAAGCATTACTGACAACCTGGCTTCTGAAATTAGAACTTGAATTGTCCTGTGGGTCTTGGAACTAAAACATTTCCACTGACAGCATTCAGTGCAGGGAAGCTGTGCCCATAAAAGGATGACAGAGGGCAAACAACTAGTCACCAGTAAATCCTGGGCTTCCTGCAGCTGATCTTTCCCCAGTACAGACTTACCATTCCTTGTTCTAAACTGTACCTTTGTGTGGAGGTGGCCATGTAGGTAGAGGCAGGGCTTTGCCAGGGCCTCCAAGCAGATCAGTGAGCAGAATATCTTTCCTTACAGAAGAGGCATGCACTTGTTTCTTCTACAATAAAAGTCTACCTGCCAACAATATTTTGAATTAGGTCTATAATTCTGCTTTGCCCATAAAACATAACCTAATTCTTACACACAAGAAGACTAAACATAACCTTAACCCATAACTTCTAATAACTACCCTAAAAAGCTGGACTCGATTTGCTGCAAATGAATTGGCACTGCATACAGCCAGTCACAAACCCAGACACAACTGGTTCACCTCAGTTGCTATTTAAAGACCAGTTCAAACACTAAAATTAAAATGAAAAACATAAAAAGATACAATGACTTACAATGACATTTTCAGTAGTTCATTGTTCTCAGGTTTCCAGATACCTCGGACTAGTTGCTCAAAGTTAGAAATCAGACCACCTCCTGCAGCTGGAAACAAACATGCATTTTATTTAAAACAAACGGCCAAATTATTGCTTTGTGCATCATAAAATGTAAAAACTAATGCCGCGTACACACGATCATTTTTCGGCTTGTAAAAAGCAACATTTTTCAGCCTCTCGAAAAAACAAAAGTTTTTTCCAACTTAATCATTAAAATGATCTTGCCTACACAACGATCGTGAAAAAAAATGCTCTAGCAAAGCACGGTGACGTACAACACCTACGACGGCACTATAAAGGGGAAGTTCCATGTGGAGGACGCCACCCTTGGGGCTGCTTTTGCTGATTTCATGTTTGTAAAAGACGATTCACGCTTTTCTGTCTGTTACAGTGTGATGAATGTGCTTACTCCATTACGAACGGTAGTTTTACCAGAACGAGCGCTCCCGTTTTATAACTTGCTTCTGAGCATGCGCGTGTTTTTCACGTCGTTAAAGCCCACACACGATCATTTTTTACAACCAGAAAAAACGACATTGTTTAAAACGTCGTTAAAAAATAGAGCATTTTCGGTCGTTTTTCAGAACCCGAAAAATGCTCTGAAGAGCACACACGATAATTTTAAATGACATTTTTAAAAAAAATATAATTTTTATGGGTTGTAAAAAGCGTTGTGTGTATGCGGCGTTAGGATACCAGTAATTGCCTAACAATAACAAGTGTTGTTTCTAATTTGGAGCATAATTTGCGATGCTTAGGACATTTATGACCTCCTAGAATAAGCCAATTGTAGGTTGTAGTCCAAAGCAGCACACAAAATTAGGTTGTGGAGTTAGCACATTCACATGTATTATGCAAGATTCTATGCCACTAAGCTGCCAGCCAGTGCAATCCATCTGGGTATTCCTTGTTGATGTCCCTGTATAGTTTGGGTATTTTAAGCTTAGTGCTTACAATTCACCTACTCTGAGTCTGTACACCTAGTACCAAATTCCTAGCAGAGAAAGTACCAACTCAGAGCATCTTTTTCGATGTCTCTACTACAGGCCTTAGAATACTCTGTGTTGTCTGATGACTAAACTCACTGTCTGACTTAGGTATGAAGTAGGAAAGATAACAGCTGGCACAGGAGGGCAAGAATTATAAAGCCAAAACTATGTAGTTAAAAATACTTATTGCACAAGAATGTTCTCAGCTCTTTGGAAAATCCAATTATTTCCTTTTTCTATGGAGAACAAAGATGAATCAAAATATGAGCACACTATCACCAATGAGTGAGAACCATCACAGTGAGCTCCAATCACAATGAGCCAGGAAGATATTTTTCCGCATTTCCCTCTTGGGCCCCATACACACGAGAGGATCGATCCACTGAAATTTATCGGCGGGCCGGTTTCAGCGGATAGATCCCCTGGTGTGTACAACCCAGCGGATATTTATCCGCGGATTTTTTTCGGCCCGATTGATTTCCAGCGGATCAACATTTCTTAGCATGCTAAGAAATCTATCCGCTGGAATCCAGTCCAGCGGATTGATCCGCTGGTCTGTACAGACACAGCGGATCAATCCGTCCGATTACATCCCTTGAATGCGTCGTAATGATTCGACGCATGCGTGGAATTCCTTATATTACAGCGTCGCGCACGTCGCCGCGGCATCATCGCGGCGACGGCGCGACACGTCACCGCGGAGGGAATTCCGCTGGGATTTTGATCTCATGGTTAGTACAACCATGAGATCAAAATCCGCCAATCGATCCTCTCGTGTGTACTAGGCCTTAGGAAGATATAGGGGGGAAAAAAAAGCAAATTATACAGTAATAAGTAAACAAATTTGCTAAGTTATGGTTCTCTAATAATGTATTCATTAGAAAGGTTCAAAATAAAATGCCTCTGTTAATACTTCTATTTATATAAACAGCAGTGATTGGTTTGGTGACCCCAACCCCAGCAAAACAAAGAGGACACTACAGCAGGTATGTTCTGGAGATGTACGAGTATGCAACACTTCGACCCTAACAATTACCCAACATGACGAAGAAGGCAAAAACAGAGAACATCAGTCCACCTCTAACCTCCAATCACAGCCTTTATTAGGGGCTCATTTACAGCAAATAAAAGCCCCAGACAGATCATAATAAGACTCTTCACCGGGCCCACTTCAAAGCTTTCACCTCCAACAAATATACAAAAATCTTTGACCACTCTGAAATTAAACAGAAGGTCCACAGGGCTTGCTAACGAACTGTTACTAAAGAGACAATCACAGCAAAGAGTGACAAAGCTTAAAACTTCCCATGAAACAAATTAGCAACAATCTACCTTTATGTAACCCCACTTTGATGATCATAGTAAGAGGTATATGAGCACCAAAAGATAGGAAAGTGATGTCAGCAGAGGTGCCCAAATGTGAAAGCCGAGAAATGGATTCAACATTGATTCGATATTTATTGCTCACAAAATAGTATAAAACACAATCAATGCGATTTGTGGCACTACACTGGCCACTTTCTCAGGATGGTGCATAAAACACTTTGAACAGCTATAAACATCTGTGATTTGTCCCTCGTGCTGCTTGTGAGTGTGCTGGAAGCAGGTAGAAGAAATAACAGGTTTAGAGAGATCCCAGAATCCTCTGGCGCAGATGACATAAAAAACATCATGCGCCAATTTCAACTGAAATAAATAAAACCCTCCTGACGCTCAAATAGAAATGGATAGGACACATTGGACTCTAGCCCCACTGGCCCGGACAAGACTTTTTTCTTATGAGGCACAGCGACAACCCCCTTTTTGTAAAAACAGACATTACAAGTATTACCTGGTCAAACCATGCTCCATTCACGATACTGCTATAATTTAATAAGACCATGTCCCTCATGTATGACACTGGTGTCTAATAAAAGTTTACTACAAAACACATAAATATTAGAAAAAAACATAACCAAAGAGATAGACCCTTTACTTCTACACAAACACTAACGCTACACTGTTAAAGCAAAGGCCAATCTGTCTTATTGATCTTCCATGGATAAGAATGTGGATACCTTCAGGCTCTAAAAGATTAACGCCTAGGGGTAAAACAAATCTCAATGCCCGAGCACAATTTTGCAAGTATTGACATGTGTTAGTAAAACTGTACAAATCGACTACTTAGTGTATCCAGATGGATTATATCTGGCTTTTTTTCCAGGACAAATTGGGCTTTCTTTTGGTGGTAAATGATAACTGATGTCTCCTGATTTTCTTTTTTTTTATTATCAAAGAAAAACTGGGCCAAAATAGTAAAAAAAAAATGTTTTTAATTTAGCTGTAAATGGTAAGGAATATCCCATCCAATGCAGTGCACACTGTGGCCCGGATTCAGATACAAATGCGTATTGTTATGCTGGCGTAGCGTATCTCATATACGCTACGCCGCCGTAACTTTGAGAGGCAAGTCCTGTATTCAGAAAGAACTTGTGCCTAACGTTACGGCGGCGTAGCGTATATTGGCCGGCGTAAGCCCGCGTAATTCAAAATAGGCTGTAGGGGGCGTGTTGTATGCTAATTTGCCATGACCCCACGTAATTGACGTTCTTAACGAACGATGCATGCGCCGCCCGTGAAAATATCCCAGTGCGCATGCTCCAAATTACGCCGCAAATAGTCAATGCTTTAGACGTGAACGTAACTTACGCACAGCCCTATTCGCGTACGACTTACGCAAACGACGTAAAATTCGACGCTGGCCTGACGTCCATACTTAACATGGGCTACGCCTCATAGAGCAGGGGTAACTTTACGCCAGAAAAAGCCTTACGCAAACGACGTAAAAAAATGCGCCGGGCGGACGTACGTTTCTGAATCGGCGTATCTACCTAATTTGCATATTCAACGCGGAAGTCTTGGGAAGCGCCTCTAGCGGTCAGTGTAAATATTGCACCCTAAGATACGATGGCATAGGAGACTTACGCCGCTCTTATCTAGGCAACATTGAGGCGTATCTGATTCTATGAATCAGGCGCCGAGATGCGACGGCCCGCATTCGGAGTTACGACGGCGTATCTGGAGATACGCCGACGTAACTCCTTTCTGAATCCGGGCCTATATATGTGCTTTCAGGCAGCTGAGTAAGGGCTTGTGTCTCCTTCTCCCAAGGCAGCGTCTTTGCACTGTATAGCCCTGTACACACGATCGGTTTGTCCAATGAAAACAGACTGATGGACTGTTTTCATCGGACAAACTGATCCTGTGTGGGTCCCATCGGTTTGATTTCCATCGGTGAAAAAAATAGAACATGGTTTTAAATTTTTCCTATGAATAAAAAAATGATAGAAAAATCCGATCGTCTGTATGGAACTCCATCTGTCAAAAATCCACACATGCTCAGAATCAAGTCGACGCATGCTTGGAAGCATTGAACTTCATTTTTTTTGGCTTGTCGTGGTGTTGTACGTCACCGCGTTTGGACACGATCGGATTTTTGACTGATGGTGTGTAGGCAAGACTGGTGAAAGTCAGCTTCATCGGATATCCGACGAAAAAATCCATCGGATTAGATTCCTTCAGATATCCGATCGTGTGTACAGGGCTTATGAGTTTTTTTACTTTTTGGGGGATGTACACATGATGAGATGAAGATTTCTGTGGAAGTTGTGGAAACAAACACTGAAGTGAAAGCACTGTTGGACGGTACAGAGGACACAAATGCACATGATCAGAAAGTCGTACAAAAAAAAATACAACTTTCAAAGCAATCGTATGATAATCGGATCATTACTACACAGCTTTCCTCCAAAATTTTCCAA